>NC_053022.1:513763417-513879732 GCF_003073215.2 Triticum urartu | reverse complement strand
ATTCCCGAGCTCTTTGCGATGCTAGAAATCGGCAAAGGTAGAAATCAAAAAAAGCATCAAGTGTTCATGGTTGACAAAACCACTAGTTTCAAGTAAAAGGGCAAGGGAAGAAGGGGAACTTAAAGAAGAATAGCAAGAAAGTTGCTACTCCCAGGAAGAAGCCCAAGTCTGGACCTAAGCCTGAAACTGAGTGCTTCTACTACAAAGGGACTGGTCACTGGAAGCGGAACTGACCCAAATACTTGGCGGATAAGAAGGATGACAAAGTGAACAAAAGTATATATGATATACATGTTATTGATGTGTACTTTACTAGTATTCATAGTAGCCCCTGGGTATTTGATACTGGTTCAGTTTCTATGATTAGTAACTTGAAACAGGAGTTATAAAATGAATAGAGACTAGTTGAGGGCAAGGTGACGATGTGTGTTGGAAGTGATTCCAAGGTTGATAAGATCACCATCGCACACTCCCTTTACCTTCGGGATTAGTGTTGAACCTAAAATAAATGTTATTTTGTGTTTTGCATTGAGAATAATATGATTGGATCATGTTTATTGGAATACGGTTATTCATTTAAGTCAAAGAACAATCGTTATTCTGTTTACATGAATAAAACCTTCTGTGGTCATACACCCAAGGTGAATGGTTTATTGAATATCGATTGTGGTGATACACATATTCATAGTATTGAAGCCAAAAGATGTAAGTTTAATAATGATAGTGCAACTTATTTGTGGCACTGCTGTTTATGTCATATTGGTGTAAAGCGCATGAAGAAACTCCATGATGTTGGGCTTTTGGAATCACTTGATTATGAATCACTTGATAGTTGCGAACCATGTCTCATGGGGAAGATGACTAAGACTCTGTTCTCCGGAACAATGGAGCGAGCAACAGACTTATTGGAAATAATACATACTAATGTATGTGGTCCGATGAGTGTTGATGCTCGTGGCGGGTATCGTTATTTTCTGACCTTCACAGATGATTTGAGCAGATATGGGTATATCTACTTGATGAAACATAAGTCTGAAACATTTGAAAAGTTCAAAGAATTTCAGAGTGAAGTGGAAAATCATCGTAACAAGAAAATTAAGTTTCTACAATTTGATCGTGGAGGTGAATATTTCAGTTATGAGTTTGGTCTTCATTTGAAACAATGTGGAATAGTTTCGCAACTCACGCCACCTGGAACACCACAGTGTAATGGTGTGTTCAAACATCGTAACCGCACTTTATTAGATATGGTGTGATCTATGATGTCTCTTACTGATTTACCACTATCGTTTTGGGGGTTATGCATTAGAGACAGCTGCATTAACGTTAAATAGGGCACCATCTAAATCCGTTGAGACGACACCGTATGAACTATGGTTTGGCAAGAAACCAAAGCTGTCATTTCTTAAAGTTTGGGGTTGCAACGCTTATGTGAAAAAGTTTCAAACTAATAAGCTCGAACCTAAATCGGAGAAGTGTGTCTTCATAGGATACCCAAAAGAAACTATTGGGTACACCTTCTATCACAGATCCAAAGGCAAGATATTCATTTCTAAGAATGGATCCTTTCTAGAGAAGGAGTTTCTCTCGAAAGAAGTGAGTGGGAGGAAAGTAGAACTTGATGAGTTAATTGTACCTTCTCCCTAATTGGAAAGTAGTTCATCACAGAAATCAGTTCCAGTGATTCCTACACCAATTAGTGCGGAAGCTAATGATGATGATCATGAAACTTCAGATCAAGTTACTTTCGAACCTTGTAGGTCAAGCAGAGTACGATCTGCACCAGAGTGGTATGGTAATCCTATTCCAGAGATGATGTTACTTGACCATGACGAACCTACGAACTATGAGGAAGTCATAATGAGCCCAGATTCTGCGAAATAGCTTGAAGCCATGAAATCTGAGATGGGATCCATGTATGAGAACTAAGTGTGGACTTTGATTGACTTGCCCGATGATCGGCGAGCTAGTGAGAATAAATGGATCTTCGAGAGGAAGACGAACACTGAGAGTAGTGTCACTATCTACAAAGCTTGAATTGTCGCAAAAGGTTTTCGACAAGTTCAAGGTGTTGACTACAATGAGATTTTCTCACTCGTATTGATGCTTAAAGTCTGTCCGAATCATGTTAGCAATTGCCGCATTTTATGAAATCTGGCAAATGGATGCCAAAATTCTATTCCTTAATAGATTTATTAAAGAAGAGTTGTATATGATGCAACCAGAAGGTTTTCTCAATCCTAAAGGTGCTAAAAAAGTGTGCAAGCTCCAGCAATCCATCTATCAACTGGTGCAAGAATCTCGGAGTTGGAATATACGCTTTGATGAGTTGATCAAAGCATATAGTTTTATACAGACTCGTGGTGAAGTCTGTATTTACAAGAAAGTGAGTGGATGCACTACAGCCTTTCTGATAAGTATATGTGAATGACATATTGTTGATCGGAAATGATGTAGAATTTTCTGGAAAGCATAAAGGAGTGTTTGAAAGGATTTTTTCAAAGAAAGACCTCGGTGAAGCTGCTTACATATTGAGCATCAAGATCTATAGAGATAGATCAAGATGCTTGATAAGTTCTTTCAATGAGGACATACCTTGACAAGTTGTTGAAGTAGTTCAAAATGGATCAATCAAAGAAGGAGTTCTTGCTTGTGTTGCAAGGTATGAAGTTGAGTAAAGACTCAAAACCCGACCACGGCATAAAATAGAAAGAGAATGAAAAGTCATTCCCTATGCCTCAGTCATAGGTTCTATAAAGTATGCTATGCTGTGTACCAGACCTATTGTGTACCTCACCACAAAGTTTGGCAAGAGGGTACAATAGTGATCCAGGAGTTGATTGATACGTCTCCGATGTATCTACTTTTCCAAACACTTTTGCCCTTGTTTTGGACTCTAACTTGCATGATTTGAATGGAGGTGGAATATGGTGGCAGGGGGCACCGCACACGGCTAAGGAACGATCTCAAGGATCAACTTGTGTGTCCTAGGGTGCCCCCCTGCCTCCGTATATAAAGGAGCCAAGGGGGAGGGGGCGGCCGGCCAAGGAGGGCGCGCCAAGGGAGTCCTACTCCCTCTGGGAGTAGGATTCCCCCCCCCCAATCCTAGTTGGAATAGGATTCCTCGAGGGGGGAAAGAGAGAGAGGGGGCCGGCCACCTCTCCTTGTCCTAATAGGACTAGGGGAGGGGGAGGACCGCGGCCCACCTTGGGCTGCCCCTTTCTCCTTTCCACTAAAGCCCACTAAGGCCCATATAGCTCCCGGGGGGTTCCGGTAACCTCCCGGTACTCCGGTAAAATCCCGATTTCACCCGGAACACTTCCGGTGTCCAAACATAGGCTTCCAATATATCAATCTTTATGTCTCGACCATTTCGAGACTCCTCGCCATGTCCATGATCACATCCGGGACTCCGAACAATCTTCGGTACATCAAAATGCATAAACTCATAATAACTGTCATCGTAACGTTAAGCGTGCGGACCCTACGGTTCGAGAACAATGTAGACATGACCGAGACACGTCTCCGGTCAATAACCAATAGTGGGACCTGGATGCCCATATTGGCTCCTACATATTCTACGAAGATCTTTATCGGTTAGACCGCATAACAACATACGTTGTTCCCTTTGTCATCGGTATGTTACTTGCCCGAGATTCGATCGTCGGTATCCAATACCTAGTTCAATCTCGTTACCGGCAAGTCTCTTTACTCGTTTCGTAATACATCATCTCGCAACTAACATATTAGTTACAATGCTTGCAAGGCTTATGTGATGTGCATTACCGAGAGGGCCCAGAGATACCTCTCCGACAATCGGAGTGACAAATCCTAATCTCGAAATACGCCAACCCAACATCTACCTTTGGAGACACTTGTAATGCTCCTTTATAATCACTCAGTTACGTTGTGACGTTTGGTAGCACACAAAGTGTTCCTCCGGCAAACGGGAGTTGCATAATCTCATAGTCATAGGAACAAGTATAAGTCATGAAGAAAGCAATAGCAACATACTAAACGATCGGGTGCTAAGCTAATGGAATGGGTCATGTCAATCAGATCATTCAACTAATGATGTGACCTCGTTAATCAAATAACAACACTTCGTCTATGGTCAGGAAACATAACCATCTTTGATTAACGAGCTAGTCAAGTAGTGGCATACTACTGACACTCTGTTTGTCTATGTATTCACACATGTATTATGTTTCCGGTTAATACAATTCTAGCATGAATAATAAACATTAATCATGATATAAGAAAATAAATAATAACTTTATTATTGCCTCTTGGGCATATTTCCTTCAGAAACATCCTCTTGAGCTTGTGTTTTCTGATGTATGGGGTCATGCCCAAACGTCTGTTAGTGGTCACAACTATTATGTCAGTTTCATTGATGCTTACAGTCGGTTTACTTGGCTATATCTTATCAAGCGTAAATCTGATGTGTTTGATGTTTTTATTCAGTTCCAAGCACATGTTGAGGTGCTTGGAACTGAATAAAAACATCAAACACATCAGATTTACGCTTGATAAGATATAGCCAAGTAAACCGACTGTAAGCATCAATGAAACTGACATAATAGTTGTGACCACTAACAGACGTTTGGGCATGACCCCATACATCAGAAAACACAAGCTCAAGAGGATGTTTCTGAAGGAAATATGCCCTAGAGGCAATAATAAAGTTATTATTTATTTCCTTATTTCATGACAAATGCTTATTATTCATGCTAGAATTGTATTAACCGGAAACATAATACATGTGTGAATACATAGACAAACAGAGTGTCACTAGTATGCCTCTACTTGACTAGCTCGTTAAGCAAAGATGGTTATGTTTCCTGACCATAGACGAAGAGTTGTTATTTGATTAACGAGGTCACATCATTAGTTGAATGATCTAATTGACATGACCCATTCCATTAGCTTAGCACCCGATCGTTTAGTATGTTGCTATTGCTTTCTTCATGACTTATACTTGTTCCTATGACTATGAGATTATGCAACTCCCGTTTGCCGGAGGAACACTTTGGGTGCTACCAAACGTCACAACGTAACTGAGTGATTATAAAGGAGCATTACAAGTGTCTCCAAAGGTAGATGTTGGGTTGGCGTATTTCGAGATTAGGATTTGTCACTCCGATTGTCGGAGAGGTATCTCTGGGCCCTCTCGGTAATGCACATCACATAAGCCTTGCAAGCATTGTAACTAATATGTTAGTTGCGAGATGATGTATTACGAAACGAGTAAAGAGACTTGCCGGTAACGAGATTGAACTAGGTATTGGATACCGACGATCGAATCTCGGGCAAGTAACATACCGATGACAAAGGGAACAACGTATGTTGTTATGCGGTCTAACCGATAAAGATCTTCGTAGAATATGTAGGAGCCAATATGGGCATCCAGGTCCCACTATTGGTTATTGACCGGAGACGTGTCTCGGTCATGTCTACATTGTTCTCGAACCGTAGGGTCCGCACGCTTAACGTTACGATGACAGTTATTATGAGTTTATGCATTTTGATGTACCGAAGATTGTTCGGAGTCCCGGATGTGATCATGGACATGGCGAGGAGTCTCGAAATGGTCGAGACATAAAGATTGATATATTGGAAGCCTATGTTTGGACACCGGAAGTGTTCCGGGTGAAATCGGGATTTTACCGGAGTACCGGGAGGTTACCGGAACCCCCCGGGAGCTATATGGGCCTTAGTGGGCTTTAGTGGAAAGGAGAAAGGGGCAGCCCAAGGTGGGCCGCGGTCCTCCCCCTCCCCTAGTCCTATTAGGACAAGGAGAGGTGGCCGGCCCCCTCTCTCTCTTTCCCCCCTCGAGGAATCCTATTCCAACTAGGATTGGGGGGGGGGAATCCTACTCCCAGAGGGAGTAGGACTCCCTTGGCGCGCCCTCCTTGGCCGGCCGCCCCCTCCCCCTTGGCTCCTTTATATACGGAGGCAGGGGGGCACCCTAGGACACACAAGTTGATCCTTGAGATCGTTCCTTAGCCGTGTGCGGTGCCCCCTGCCACCATATTCCACCTCCATTCAAATCATGCAAGTTAGAGTCCAAAACAAGGGCAAAAGTGTTTGGAAAAGTAGATACATCGGAGACGTATCAATCAACTCCTGGATCACTATTGTACCCTCTTGCCAAACTTTGTGGTGAGGTACACAATAGGTCTGGTACACAGCATAGCATACTTTATAGAACCTATGACTGAGGCATAGGGAATGACTTTTCATTCTCTTTCTATTTTATGCCGTGGTCGGGTTTTGAGTCTTTACTCAACTTCATACCTTGCAACACAAGCAAGAACTCCTTCTTTGATTGATCCATTTTGAACTACTTCAACAACTTGTCAAGGTATGTCCTCATTGAAAGAACTTATCAAGCATCTTGATCTATCTCTATAGATCTTGATGCTCAATATGTAAGCAGCTTCACCGAGGTCTTTCTTTGAAAAAATCCTTTCAAACACTCCTTTATGCTTTCCAGAAAATTCTACATCATTTCCGATCAACAATATGTCATTCACATATACTTATCAGAAAGGCTGTAGTGCATCCACTCACTTTCTTGTAAATACAGACTTCACCACGAGTCTGTATAAAACTATATGCTTTGATCAACTCATCAAAGCGTATATTCCAACTCCGAGATTCTTGCACCAGTTGATAGATGGATTGCTGGAGCTTGCACACTTTTTTAGCACCTTTAGGATTGAGAAAACCTTCTGGTTGCATCATATACAACTCTTCTTTAATAAATCTATTAAGGAATAGAATTTTGGCATCCATTTGCCAGATTTCATAAAATGCGGCAATTGCTAACATGATTCGGACAGACTTTAAGCATCAATACGAGTGAGAAAATCTCATTGTAGTCAACACCTTGAACTTGTCGAAAACCTTTTGCGACAATTCAAGCTTTGTAGATAGTGACACTACTCTCAGTGTTCGTCTTCCTCTCGAAGATCCATTTATTCTCACTAGCTCGCCGATCATCGGGCAAGTCAATCAAAGTCCACACTTAGTTCTCATACATGGATCCCATCTCAGATTTCATGGCTTCAAGCTATTTCGCAGAATCTGGGCTCATTATGACTTCCTCATAGTTCGTAGGTTCGTCATGGTCAAGTAACATCATCTCTGGAATAGGATTACCATACCACTCTGGTGCAGATCGTACTCTGCTTGACCTACAAGGTTCGAAAGTAACTTGATCTGAAGTTTCATGATCATCATCATTAGCTTCCGCACTAATTGGTGTAGGAATCACTGGAACTGATTTCTGTGATGAACTACTTTCCAATTAGGGAGAAGGTACAATTAACTCATCAAGTTCTACTTTCCTCCCACTCACTTCTTTCGAGAGAAACTCCTTCTCTAGAAAGGATCCATTCTTAGAAATGAATATCTTGCCTTTGGATCTGTGATAGAAGGTGTACCCAATAGTTTCTTTTGGGTATCCTATGAAGACACACTTCTCCGATTTAGGTTCGAGCTTATTAGTTTGAAACTTTTTCACATAAGCGTTGCAACCCCAAACTTTAAGAAATGACAGCTTTGGTTTCTTGCCAAACCATAGTTCATACGGTGTCGTCTCAACGGATTTAGATGGTGCCCTATTTAACGTTAATGCAGCTGTCTCTAATGCATAACCCCCAAAACGATAGTGGTAAATCAGTAAGAGACATCATAGATCACACCATATCTAATAAAGTGCGGTTACGATGTTTGAACACACCATTACACTGTGGTGTTCCAGGTGGCGTGAGTTGCGAAACTATTCCACATTGTTTCAAATGAAGACCAAACTCATAACTGAAATATTCACCTCCACGATCAAATTGTAGAAACTTAATTTTCTTGTTACGATGATTTTCCACTTCACTCTGAAATTCTTTGAACTTTTCAAATGTTTCAGACTTATGTTTCATCAAGTAGATATACCCATATCTGCTCAAATCATCTGTGAAGGTCAGAAAATAACGATACCCGCCACGAGCATCAACACTCATCGGACCACATACATTAGTATGTATTATTTCCAATAAGTCTGTTGCTCGCTCCATTGTTCCGGAGAACAGAGTCTTAGTCATCTTCCCCATGAGACATGGTTCGCAACTATCAAGTGATTCATAATCAAGTGATTCCAAAAGCCCAACATCATGGAGTTTCTTCATGCGCTTTACACCAATATGACATAAACAGCAGTGCCACAAATAAGTTGCACTATCATTATTAAACTTACATCTTTTGGCTTCAATACTATGAATATGTGTATCACCACAATCGATATTCAATAAACCATTCACCTTGGGTGTATGACCACAGAAGGTTTTATTCATGTAAACAGAATAACGATTGTTCTTTGACTTAAATGAATAACCGTATTCCAATAAACATGATCCAATCATATTATTCTCAATGCAAAACACAAAATAACATTTATTTTAGGTTCAACACTAATCCCGAAGGTAAAGGGAGTGTGCGATGGTGATCTTATCAACCTTGGAATCACTTCCAACACACATCGTCACCTTGCCCTCAACTAGTCTCTATTCATTTTATAACTCCTGTTTCAAGTTACTAATCATAGAAACTGAACCAGTATCAAATACCCAGGGGCTACTATGAATACTAGTAAAGTACACATCAATAACATGTATATCATATATACTTTTGTTCACTTTGTCATCCTTCTTATCCGCCAAGTATTTGGGTCAGTTCCGCTTCCAGTGACCAGTCCCTTTGTAGTAGAAGCACTCAGTTTCAGGCTTAGGTCCAGACTTGGGCTTCTTCCTGGGAGTAGCAACTTTCTTGCTATTCTTCTTTAAGTTCCCCTTCTTCCCTTGCCCTTTTACTTGAAACTAGTGGTTTTGTCAACCATGAACACTTGATGCTTTTTTTGATTTCTACCTTTGCCGATTTCTAGCATCGCAAAGAGCTCGGGAATTGTTTCCGTTATCCCTAGCATATTATAGTTCATCAGGAAGTTCTAGTAACTTGGTGATAGTAACTAGAGAATTCTGTTAATCACAATCTTATCTGTAAGATTAACTCCCACTTGATTCAAGTGATTATTGTACTCAGACATTCTGAGCACGTGCTCACTGGTTGAGCTATTCTCCTCCATCTTGTAGGCAAAGTACTTGTCAGAGGTCTCATACCTCTCGACTCGGGCATGAGTCTGAAATACCAATTTCAGCTCTTGGAACATCTTATATGCTCCGTGGCATTCAAAACGTTTTTGAAGTCCCGGTTCTAAGCCGCAAAGCATGTCGCACTAAACTATCAAGTAGTCATCATACCGAGCTTGCTAAACGTTCATAACGTCTACATCTGCTCCTGCAATAGGCCCGTCACCTAGCGGTGCATCAAGGACATAATTCTTCTGTGCAGCAATGAGGATAATCCTTAGATCACCGACCAAGTCCGCATCATTTCTACTATCATCTTTCAACTTAGTTTTCTCTAGGAACATATCAAAAACATAGGGGGACTACAACGTGAGCTATTGATCTACAACATAGATATGAAAAAACTATCAGGACTAAGTTCATGATAAATTAAGTTCAATTAATCATATTACTTAAGAACTCCCACTTAGATAGACATCCCTTGAGTCATCTAAATGATCACGTGATCCATATCAACTAAACCATGTCCGATCATCACATGAGATGGAGTAGTCTTCAATGGTGAACATCTCTATGTTTATCATATCTACTATATGATTCACGTTTGATCTTTTGATCTCAGTGTTCCGAGGCCATATCTGCATATGCTAGGCTCGTCAAGGTTAACCCGAGTATTCTGCATGTCCAAAACTGGTTTGCACCCGTTGTATGTGAACGTAGAGCTTATCACACCCGATCATCACATGGTGTCTTGGCACGACGAATTGTAGCAACGGTGCATACTCAGGGAGAACACTTATACCTTGAAATTTAGTGAGAGATCATCTTATAATGCTACCGCCGTACTAAGCAAAATAAGATGCATAAAGGATAAACATCACATGCAATCAATATAAGTGATATGATATGGCCATCATCATCTTGTGCATTTGATCTCCATCTCCAAAGCACCGTCATGATCACCATCATCCCCGACTTGACACCTTGATCTCCATCGTAGCATCGTTGTAGTCTCACCAACTATTGCTTCTACGACTATCGCTACCGCTTAGTGATAAAGTAAGCAATTACATGGCGATTGCATTTCATACAATAAAGTGACAACCATATGGCTCCTGCCAGTTGCCGATAACTGTTACAAAACATGATCATCTCATACAACAATTTATATAATCACGTCTTGACCATATCATATCACAACATGCCCTGCAAAAACAAGTTAGACGTCCTCTACTTTGTTGTTGCAAGTTTTACGTGGCTGCTATGGGCTTCTAGCAAGAACTGTTCTTATCTACGCATCAAAACCACAACGATTTTTTGTCAAATGTGCTATTTTAACCTTCAACAAGGACCGGGCGTAGTCAAACTCGATTCAACTAAAGCTGGAGAAACAGACACCCACTAGCCACCTGTGTGCGATGCACGCCGGTAGAACCAGTCTCATGAACGCGGTCATGTAATGTCGGTCTGGGCCGCTTCATCCAACAATACCGCCGAATCAAAGTATGACATGCTGGTAAGCAGTATGACTATTATCGCCCACAACTCTTTGTGTTCTACTCGTGCATATAACATCTACGCATAGACCTGGCTCAGATGCCACTGTTGGGGGATGCAGTATTTCAAAAAATTTCCTACGATCACGCAAGATCTATCTAGGAGATGCATAGCAACGACTGGGGGAGAGTGTGTCTATGTACCCTCGTAAACCGAAAGAGGAAGCGTTTAGTAACGCGGTTGATGTAGTCAAACGTCTTCCCGATCCAACTGATCAATTACCGAACGCACGGCACCTCCGCGATCTGCACACGTTCATCTCGGTGACGTCCCTCGTACTCTTGATCCAGCTAAGGACGAGGGTGAGTTCTGTCAGCACGACGACGTGTTGACGGTGATGATGAAGTTACGGCCGCAGGGCTTCTCCTAAGCACTATGACAATATGGCCGAGGTGTAAAACTGTGAACGGGGGCACCGCACACGGTTAAAGATCAACTTTTGTGTCTATGGGGTGCCCCCTAGCCACGTATATAAAGGAGGGAGAGGGAAAGGCAGCCATCCCTAAGGGGGCGCACCAAGGTGTGGAGTCCTACTAGGACTCCCTAGTCCTAGTAGGATTCTACCTCCCACACGGAGTAGGAAAGGAGAAGGGAGAAGGAGAAGGAAAGGGGAGGCCGACCCCCTTCTCCTAGTCCTAATCGTCCTCCTTCCCTAGGGGGGCGCACCAGCCCCTTGTGGGCTAGTGTGCTTCCCTCTTATGGCCCATAAGGCCCATAACTTCTCCTAGGGGGTCCCGGTAACCTCCCGGTACTCCGAAAAAATGCCCGAACCTCTCGGAACCATTCCGATGTCCAAATGCGACCTTCCAATATATGAATATTTACCTCTCAACCATTTTGAGACTCCTCGTCATGTCCATGATCTCATCCGGGACTCTAAACAATCTTCGGTTCATCAAATCACATAACTCATAATACAGATCATCATCGAACGTTAAGCGTGCGGACCCTACGGGTTCGAGAACTATGTAGACATGAACGAGACACATCTCCGGTCAATAACCAATAGTGGAACCTGGATGCTCATATTGGCTCCTACATATTCTACGAAGATCTTTATTGGTCAAACCACATGACAACATACGCTGTTCCCTTTGTCATTGGTATGTTACATGCCCAAGATTCGATCGTCGGTATCATCATACCTAGTTCAATCTTGTTACTGGCAAGTCTCTTTACTCGTTCCGTAATGCATCATCCCGTAACTAACTCATTAGTCACATTGCTTGCAAGGCTTATAGTGATGTGCATTACCGAGAGGGCCCATACCTCTCTGAAACACGGAGTGACAAATCCTAATCTCGATCTATGCCAACTCAACAAACACCATCAGAGACACATGTAGAGCATCTTTATAATCACCCAGTTACGTTGCGATGTTTGATAGCACACAAGGTGTTCCTCCGGTATTCGAGAGTTGCATAATCTCATAGTCAGAGGAACATGTATAAGTCATGAAGAAAGCAATAGCAATAAAACTAAATGATTATAATGCTAAGCTAACGGATGGGTCTTGTCTATCACATCATTCTCTAATGATGTGATCCCGTTCATCAAATGACAACACATGTCTGTGGCTAGGAAACTTAACCATCTTTGATCAACGAGCTAGTCAAGTAGAGGCATACTAGGGACACTCTGTTTGTCTATGTATTCACACATGTACTAAGTTTCCGGTTAATAAAATTCTAGCATGAATAATAAACATTTATCATGATATTAGGAAATATAAATAACAACTTTATTATTGCCTCTAGGGAATATTTCCTTCACCATGGCCAATACAATGATGCCCAACAACCCGAAGGCGGGGGTGTGCACATTGATGGAGAGCCATTAAAGTTTGCAGAAGAGCTAGAGGAGGAAGGCCGTGCACAAAAGAGGAGGGAAAGCGCGAGGACGAGAGAATACATGGAGGCGGAGGACAAGTTGATTTGCGAAGCTTGGATGAAAATTGGACAAGATCCCAAAACAAGTGCCGAGGTAAAAGGAACTACATTTTGGAAGAGGGTAGGGGATTACTTTCATGAATGTAGGAAGTTTGAGCCCTACAAATAGGAGAGTGACCGGACTGGCGTGTCAATTCAAAAGAGGTGGGGCTTCATGCAATTGGAATGCAACAAATTTTGTGGTTCTCCTGAGAATATCAAGGGCCGGCTCGTGAGTGGCCTTGGAATCAAGGTCCTGGTATGCATTTCCTTCCCTTTCTCATAATGAGAGCATATACTGTCCTCCTATGCATTTGAATATATCTTGTTGCTTTCATTTATGTGTAGGCATTTCAAGCCTTGGATACCTTCAAGGTCCAAAATGTGGGCAAGCCATTCACCTTGTGCCATTGTTGGAGGAAGATCAAGGATTGCCAAGAGTTCAAGGAGCAATATGCTGACCAAAAAAGAGGTGGGGGTCCTTCATCATTGGCCAACCCAAGTGACAGTGAGAAGAGGTCAGAGGGGGGAGACCAATTCCAAGGTGGATGCAAAGTGTGTTGCTTTTACAATCGCCTTGAAAGAAACTTTGAAGGGGTTCATGACCCACAAAGAATACCGAGAAGGTTCACACCGATAACAATGGGGCTGATATGTTGAATAAAGTGGTGGCAAGGAAGAAGCTTGAAATATGTCGCCGGCTCGCTGGCATGGCTGCCGGAAGGCAGTGAGACCCTCCATGATGTCAGGAGGGGGAGTTTGTTGGGCTAAGTCTCTCCACATGGAGGTGTGTTGGCAGCCCAACATCAGCCCATAAGTCCAACACATGTCAGCCATTGATCTTCGCTGCATCCAACGGTTGAGAGCGCTTCCAAGGAAAGTGAAGCAAGGAGAAAACCCTAGCCACTCCACCCCTGCTGGTGGTGGCTGCCATTGTGAGAGTGAGAGCACACACAAGAGAGAGAAACACAACATGGGAGAGAGAGGAAGAAGAAGAAGCAAATGTTATGTCCAGATTTGCTGCATCTGACTAGACAGTGCAAGATGGCGATTGGAGGCTCAAACGTGCTTGGATCAACCCCAAACTTGGTGAGCTTGTTCCTTACTTTGAGTACTTCGATCTGGTTAGCTAGTTTGAGGATTGGGTCACTGGAGCATCAGATTTAGAGTGGTTTTGTCAGCTCTGACTACTGCAGTTTCAGAACAGGGTAGTTTTGGGAGATGGACAGTTCGGGTAGGTAAACGGTGTCCGAAGTAGCTGAAATTTGGATGGGTTCTCAAGAATTCGTGTGTCTACTTGTCTGCCAAATTTGGTGCTGTTTGGTTCAGCAGTTTAAAATCAGTTTGCAAAACAGTGAAGGATACAGAAGCTGTGTAAACTCTGTTTTGCTGAAATCTTGCCTCTTGTGGTTGTTGTTGTTGTTGCCGGTTGGCAATGTGAAGAGTGTGTTGTAAATCTCTCTAGAGGTTCTATAGAAGACTTTGTACTCATCATTCTCATAGTGAAGTTGTGTGGATCGGTCGGTCCACGGCCGTGGTTTTTTACTCCTCAAGTTGAGGAGGTTTTTCCACGTTAAATCATGTGTCACATGTGCATGGTGTTTGTGTTATTCTGCCGCTTACTTGTTGGTTGAAGTTGTCCTCAAAGTTCATCACAAGCAGAGGGGGGCTGTGTAGTGTGCATATTTGTCGTGTCGGTGAATTAATGCAGCGCATTGTTGTTGTCCAGCCCCAACATTTCCAACCTTTGGCTAATGACTGCAAGAGCAAACTACAGAAAAGGAGGGCATACATAATTCATCATAGTTTTGCAAACAATTTAGAACAATGAGTAAGTAACTTATTGTATGACCTGTAGGAACAATGAGGAGGCTGCGCGGAAGTAGGTACGGACAGGGGACGCGGTGTCCAGGGTGCAGATCTGTCCGGCCAACGTGCAGAGCACCAACATGCAATGGGTGTGGCTGATTTATCAAAGGGGAAACCTGCTGACTCTCGAGCAGCTCAACTGATTAATGGGAAGAGGAATTGCATTGGTTACTTGGGCAGGGAGAATTAAACCGATCCGTTTATGTTAGGGAAGAATAGTGGGATTTAAGGCTGGAGAAGGCGAAGAGGGAGAGGGGCCGCTGTGGAGAAGACATGAGGCGGAAGGCCTACCATGGAAAATCCTTTGGGGGAGGAAAGGGCGCTGCCGACCACCATGAGAAGGGTTGAAGTAGCACTGTCGTGACAGGAAATCGAAGACGCTCGTGTGGAGAGAAGGAAGTGAGGATGCTTTCTAGGTGCGCAGATTAAATTAAAGCGCACAAACACATCAACGTAGTGAAGTGCACCGAGGAGGGGGCAGGGGGGCATATGCCCCTGCCCATGTTGATTTTATATCTTGCAAATCATTTTTTCACAATTTCTTTAAGTATGTAGATATATTAGGCTCTCAGGTTTTATATTGGAGGCGGACAGTGAAATAACTTGTGAATGAATGAAGAGTTTTTTTTTTAAACGGAAGTACTACTGAAGTGGTATATACACAACTTGCTGGAACGCCGGCCATCCATCACATTCACTGGGCGCACAGGGCACGCTGCCTGTAGTGTAGACTGTACGCAGTAAGCAATAGGGGTGCGTTACCGTGGCCTTCTCTGTTCTATGAAATGCAAGCATTTATGTTGTGACCCTTAATGTAAAATGTCGGTCGACTTTCAAAGTGTCGCGTAACTAAGTATCTGTATCTTGAATATCGACATGTCATAAACTTGTAACCCTTCGAAACAGGGCCTGCTGCCTATTGGCATGACCTTTAGTTTAAACAATGCATGTGTACTGCTGAACAAAGGGCTGGGATTGTTATGTTGGTAGAATGTTACTGCTCTCCTTGCATCTACCTAGGTTGCCCTGAAGCAGGTTCGTATTCACCGAAGGAAAATCCCAGGCCTCGAACATATTTAGAGTTTTAGGTTATTTTTTCCCTTGCTCTTGTTTTGAATTGTGAGTGATGTATGTACTCCTAGGGAGTGTTCAGTTCCTCTCCGCTCCTCTAACTCCGCTCCCGGAACGTACCAGACTTCAGCTCACTTTGACGGAGCTGCAAAAACCGAGCTCCACCAACTCCGGGGAGTGAAGAGATTCCGAACAGGGCCTCAGTCTTGCTCATTACTTCTAAACTCCAACTAATCTTGTGCATGTGTGCCGTACTTGTCGATACATGAACTGACAAGGTCAAAATCCCTCGTGATTCAGTTGGACCTGCGTAGCGATGTAATACATGAACTGGCAAGGTGTTGAAAAGTTGTAGTATGTCAGCATAGATAAAAATCAAGAAAGAACAATCGATGATCAGTATGGTCCGGAGATAATAATCAGGTGTTGTGTGGTTGTGTGGATCGTTGTCTGAAATGTCATCTGGCTGTTCATCAGGGAGCTTAACTGAATGTGAATTGGCGAGATACAGTCAGCCCTTGGATTTTCGCAAAAATGGTTTGTAGCGTCCACCGATCGTTTACATAATCACAAAGAAACAGGAGTTATCCATGATTTGCAATGGTCTTGTTACCGAACAAGGACATTCGTTTCGCTTGTTGAACAACAATTGGTGAGGTGGCGCAGTTGGCTAGCGTGTGAGGCGTATGCTCCATAGCTAGCAGCGTCGAGAGTTCGAACCCCCCCCACGCTCCACATATAAAGAGAGACCTTGTATTGATGAAACGCTCGATGACAACTTGGGTCGTCACATGTACACCTGATTAATCAGGTGAAATGAGCAAGTCCGAACCTGGTCTTTTTTTTATCAGTCCTCCTCTCTCCCCTCGATGGCTTGTCCTCCTGCCCAAGCTCACAAAGAGTTGAAATTTCACATGATACGTTGCCCTCGGTGTGTGTTAAAAAAACACGATACATTGCCCAAGATATCTTAATCATGCTACAAAAGTCTTCTTCATGTGCAGTACTGCAGTATGCGGCCCTTCTGTGTTCTGTGAAATGCCAGTACTTGCGATGCGACCCCTTATGTAATGTCTGCCGACTTCCAAAGTGTCGCGTAACTATGTGTCTGTATCTTGAATATCGACTTAAATGGTGTAAACCTGTAACCCTTTGAAACAGGACCTGCCGTCTATGGGTATGACTGAGAAAACAGATGTTTGGTTTGAGCTATGTGTGTGAATTGCTGAACCAAGGGCTTGAATTGTCATGTTGGTTGAATGTTACCGCTCTTCGAGTTATGTCGCGCCAGGGCAGGTTCATTTTCAGTGAACGAAAATTTGAGATGTATTCTCACGGTCTCACTCATTGCTTCTAAATTCGAACTAATGTTGTGTGCCCTACTTGTCGGCACACAAAGTTGCTAAGGCCGCAGAACGAGTCCTCGATTGATTAGCTGCGCTATAAGTCACCCCTGTCAGTATAAACAATCAAGAAAAGAACAACCAGCGATCTGTTTCGTCCAGGGATAATAGTTGTGCCGTCTTTTTTTTTTGAGGTATCTGTCCTGTGTGCTTGTGTTGTTGTATGGATCTTGAATTCTTCACCCTTTTTCTCACAATTCCGAGGACTGTCTCTTTTAAAATATCTGTTCACCCGTTTCTCTTTCTGCCACAACCAACTGAATAAGAGTAGTCGTTTCGCTCGCTGACTAAACAACAAGTGGGGTGGTGGTACGTTCAGCGGCAACTTGGGTCGCCACATGCTACACCTGAATCATCAGGTGAAGCCGAGCACGTCTGAACCTGGTGTCTCATTTTTCATTTTTTTGGATCCCGCCTAGTACAGTAATCTACGCCTTCCTCTCTGCTTCCCTGCTCCTGCCCAAGCACTGATGTTCAGGCTCAATAAGATGATAAATTTATCTCGTCGCCGGTGTCTTGTTGAGCCTTGTCTGAACCTGGTCTTTCGGTTCCCATCACGACAAAGTTAATGTTTGGTTGCTGTCAGAAGTATCTATTTTCCTAGTGTGGGCAAGAAATTGCAGAGGTTGTATGTTTTAGCTTGGACCGTTAACTCTGTTATACTATGTGTGTGTGGTGTGATTAACCTCTGAAGCTCATCCTTGTGTTTCAGAAGATGCACAGATAAAAGGCCCCTGCTGCTGCTGCTGGTAAGAAGCTAGCCTTAACAGCATGATCATCGTGCTACAGTGATGATAGGCAGCCAAATTGCAGTAGTGCGGCAACGGCATGCATGCGCCCAATTGTTTCCTGGACTCATTCTTGTCTGTTTTGTCTCAAGGAACACTTGCACTAGTTAGTAATGCCTATGTATGCCTAGTGGAACCACAGAGAACCAAACACAAGTTGGACGTGCTGTGTTTATGCCTGACGCCGGCCCACCGTGCACTGTTGCTTCCTCCCGGTGCCTGGTTGGGCGCGCTTGACAGCCGGTAGGAATCTGTGACGTCAAAGGTGCATGCCCCCATTTGATGGACCGTGATGATCCAATATAAATCTGCTGGACTGCTTCTGCCTGCAATACATACTTGCAACACACACTTGGCAGTGGATGTTACCGCGCCCGACACCCGCGGGTCGGCTGTGGATGCATCGGGCTGGCGGGCACGACCCGCTGGGCCATGCACCGGATCATCATGACCATTGTGAGTGTTGTTCATAGCCTCATCATCCAGGAGTTCAAGACGGGCACCACGTCCAATACCTGCAGCATGGTTAGGAAGCAACACAGGAGCATTTGCAACATCCACAAATTGATCTGGCGAAGGTGTAGCAGAGTGCACAGGTGGTAAACTAATGGTAGAGTGGTTCGGAAGAGCACGAAACGGAAACACATTCTCATCAAACACAACGTCACGAGAAATGTAGACACGATTGGTGGGAACATGAAGACACTTGTACCCTTTATGGAGAGAACTGTATCCAAGAAAGACACACTTCTTAGACCGAAACTCTAACTTGCGCTTGTTGTACGGTCGCAAGTACGGCCAACACGCGCACCCAAACACTTTGAGAAACGTGTAGTCTGGGATATCATTGAGCAAGAGTTCAAGAGGGGTTTTCATTTTCAGTAGTCGTGAGGGAAGCCTATTTATCAAGAAACAGGCGGTGGAAAAAGCATCACTCCAGAACCGAAATGGGACGGAGGCATGAGCTAGTAAAGTAAGTCCAGTCTCTACAAGATGACAATGCTTACGTTCAGCGGTGCCGTTTTGCTGATGTGTATGAGGACAAGATACGCGATGCGAGATCCCAAGCTTGTTGAAAAACGAGTTGAGGTTGTGATATTCACACCCCCCGGTCGGATTGAACATGAATAATTTTGTGCTTAAGGAGACGCTCAACATGTGCTTGGAACTGAATAAAAACATCAAACACATCAGATTTACGCTTGATAAGATATAGCCAAGTAAACCGACTGTAAGCATCAATGAAACTGACATAATAGTTGTGACCACTAACAGACGTTTGGGCATGACCCCATACATCAGAAAACACAAGCTCAAGAGGATGTTTCTGAAGGAAATATGCCCTAGAGGCAATAATAAAGTTATTATTTATTTCCTTATTTCATGACAAATGCTTATTATTCATGCTAGAATTGTATTAACCGGAAACATAATACATGTGTGAATACATAGACAAACAGAGTGTCACTAGTATGCCTCTACTTGACTAGCTCGTTAAGCAAAGATGGTTATGTTTCCTGACCATAGACGAAGAGTTGTTATTTGATTAACGAGGTCACATCATTAGTTGAATGATCTAATTGACATGACCCATTCCATTAGCTTAGCACCTGATCGTTTAGTATGTTGCTATTGCTTTCTTCATGACTTATACTTGTTCCTATGACTATGAGATTATGCAACTCCCGTTTGCCGGAGGAACACTTTGGGTGCTACCAAACGTCACAACGTAACTGGGTGATTATAAAGGAGCACTACAGGTGTCTCCAAAGGTACATGTTGGGTTGGCGTATTTCGAGATTAGGATTTGTCACTCCGATTGTCGGAGAGGTATCTCTAGGCCCTCTCGGTAATGCACATCACATAAGCCTTGCAAGCATTGCAACTAATAAGTTAGTTGCGAGATGATGTATTACGAAACGAGTAAAGAGACTTGCCGGTAACGAGATTGAACTAGGTATTGGATACTGACGGTCGAATCTCAGGCAAGTAACATACCGATGACAAAGGGAACAACGTATGTTGTTATGCGGTCTGACCGATAAAGATCTTCGTAGAATATGTATGATCCAATATGGGCATCCAGGTCCCGCTATTGGTTATTGACCGGAGACGTGTCTCGGTCATGTCTACATAGTTCTCGAACCCGTAGGGTCCGCACGCTTAACGTTCGTTGACGATATAGTACTATGTGAGTTATGTAGGTTGATGACCGAATGTTGTTCGGAGTCCGAGATGAGATCACGGACATGACGAGGAACTCCGGAATGGTCCGGAGATAAAGTTTAATATATGTGATAATAGTGTTTGGTCACCGGAAGGTTTCCGGAAATCACCGGAAGGGGTTCCGGATGTTTCCCGAAATGTTTGGGTACGAGAACACGTTATTTGGGCCAAAGGGGAAAGCCCACAAGGTTTTTGGAAAGCGCAAAAGAAAGTTTTGCGGAGTCCAGGGGCCAGACGCCGGGAACCCTGGCGTCTGGCCCTGGAGTCCGAGAAGGACTCTTGCCTTTCGGGTGAAACCGACTTTGTGGAGGCTTTTACTCCAAGTTTCGACCCCAGGGCTCAACATATAAATAGAGGGGCAGGGCTAGCACAAAGGACACATCAAGAAACACCAAGCCGTGTGCCGGCAACCCCGTCTCCTCTAGTTTATCCTCTGTCATAGTTTTCGTAGTGCTTAGGCGAAGCCCTGCGGAGATTGTTCTTCACCAACACCGTCACCACGCCGTTGTGCTGCCGGAACTCATCTACTACTTCGCCCCTCTTGCTGGATCGAGAAGGCGAGGACGTCACCGAGCCGAACGTGTGCAGAACTCGGAGGTGCCGTGCTTTCGATACTTGGATCGGTCGGACGTGAAGACGTATGACTACATCAACCGCGTTGATATAACGCTTCCGCGTGCGATCTACAAGGGTACGTAGATCATACTCTCCCCTCTCGTTGCTATGCATCACCATGATCTTGCGTGTGCGTAGGAAATTTTTTGAAATTACTACGTTCCCCAACAGTGGCATTCGAGCCTAGGTTTTATGGTTTGATGTTATTTGCACGAGTAGAACACAAGTGAGTTGTGGGTGATATAAGTCATACTGCCTACCAGCATGTCATACTTTGGTTCGGCGGTATTGTTGGACGAGACGACCCGGACCAACATTACGCGTACGCTTACGCGAGACCGGTTCCCCCGACGTGCTTTGCACATAGGTGGCTTGCGGGCGACAGTCTCTCCAACTTTAGTTGAACCGAGTGTGGCTACGCCCGGTCCTTGCGAAGGTTAAAACGGAGTCAAATTGACAAACTATCGTTGTGGTTTTGATGCGTAGGTGAGACTGGTTCTTACTTAAGCCCGTAGCAGCCACGTAAAACTTGCAACAACAAAGTAGAGGACGTCTAACTTGTTTTTGCAGGGCATGTTGTGATGTGATATGATCAAGACATGATGCTAAATTTTATTGTATGAGATGATCATGTTTTGTAACCGAGTTATCGGCAACTGGCAGGAGCCATATGGTTGTCACTTTATTGTATGCAATGCAATCGCGATGTAATGCTTTACTTTATTACTAAGCGGTAGTGATAGTCGTGGAAGCATAAGATTGGCGAGACGACAACGATGCTACGATGGAGATCAAGGTGTCGCGCCGGTGACGATGGTGATCACGACGGTGCTTCGAAGATGGAGATCACAAGCACAAGATGATGATGGCCATATCATATCACTTATAATTGATTGCATGTGATGTTTATCCTTTATGCATCTTATCTTGCTTTGATTGACGGTAGCATTATAAGATGATCTCTCACTAAATTATCAAGAAGTGTTCTCCCTGAGTATGCACCGTTGCCAAAGTTCGTCGTGCCCAGACACCACGTGATGATCGGGTGTGATAAGCTCTACGTCCATCTACAATGGGTGCAAGCCAGTTTTGCACACGCAGAATACTCGGGTTATACTTGACGAGCCTAGCATATGCAGATATGGCCTCGGAACACGGAGACCGAAAGATCGAGCGTGAATCATATAGTAGATATGATCAACATAATGATGTTCACCATTGAAGACTAATCCATTTCACGTGATGATCGGTTATGGTTTAGTTGATTTGGATCACGTGATCACTTAGAAGATTAGAGGGATGTCTATCTAAGTGGGAGTTCTTAAGTAATATGATTAATTGAACTTAAATTTATCATGTACTTAGTCCTGGTAGTATTAGCATATCTATGTTGTAGATCAATAGCTCGCGTTGTTGCTTTCATATGTTTATTTTGATATGTTCCTAGAGAAAATTGTGTTGAAAGATGTTAGTAGCAATGATGCGGATTGGATCCGTGATCTGAGGTTTATCCTCATTGCTGCACAGAAGAATTATGTCCTTGATGCACCGCTAGGTGACAGACCTATTGCAGGAGCAGATGCAGACGTTATGAACATTTGGCTAGTTCAATATGATGACTACTTGATAGTTTAGTGCACCATGCTTAACGACTTAGAATCGGGACTTCAAAGACGTTTTGAACGTCATGGACCATATGATATGTTCCAGGAGTTGAAGTTAATATTTCAAGCAAATACCCGAGTTGAGAGATATGAAGTCTCCAACAAGTTCTATAGCTAAAAGATGGAGGAGAATCGCTCAACTAGTGAGCATGTGCCCAGATTGTCTGAGTACTACAATCGCTTGAATCAAGTGGGAGTTAATCTTCCAGATAAGATAGTGATTGACAGAATTCTCTAGTCACCATCACCAAGTTAGTAGAACTTCGTGATGAACTACGATATGCAAGGGATAACGGAAACGATTCCCAAGCTCTTCGTAATGCGGAAAATTGACGAAGGTAGAAATCGAGAAAAACATCAAGTGTTGATAGTAGACAAGACCACTAGAAAAGGGCAGAGGGAAGAAGGGGAACTTCAAGAAGAACAGCAAGCAAGTTGCTGCTCAAGTGAAGAAGCCCAAGTCTGATCCTAAGCCTGAGACTAAGTGCTTCCACTGCAAAGGGACTGGTCACTGGAAGCGGAACTACCCCAATTGATTGGCGGATAAGAAGGATGGCAAAGTGAACATAAGTATATTTGATATACATGCTATTTATGTGTACTTTACTAGTGTTTATAGCAACCCCTCAGTATTTGATGCTAGTTCAATTGCTAAGAGTAGTAACTAGAAACGGGAGTTGCAGAATGAACAGAGACTAGTTAAGGGTGAAGTGATGATGTGTGTTGGAAGTGGTTCCAAGATTGATATGATCATCATCGCACACTCCCTATACTTTCGGGATTAGTGTTGAACCTAAATAAGTGTTATTTGGTGTTTGCGTTGAGCATGAATATGATTTGATCATGTTTATTGTAATACGTTTATTCATTTAAGTAAAAGAATAAATTGTTGTTCTGTTTACATGAATAAAACCTTATATGGTTACACACCCAATGAAAATAGTTCATTGGATCTCGATCTTAGTGATACACATATTCATAATATTGAAACCAAAAGATGTGAAGTTAATAATGATAGTGCAACTTATTTGTGGCACTGCCGTTTAGGTCATATTGGTGTAAAGCGCATGAAGAAACTCCATGCTGATGGGATTTTGGAATCACTTGATTATGAATCACTTGATGCTTGCGAACCATGCCTTATGGGCAAGATGACTAAAACGCCGTTCTCCGGAACAATGAAGCAAGCAACAGATTTGTTGGAAATCATACATACTGATGTATGTGGTCCGATGAATATTGAGACTCGCGACAGGTATCATTATTTTCTGAACTTCACAGATGATTTGAGCAGATATGGGTATATCTACTTGATGAAACATAAGTCTGAAACATTTGAAAAGTTCAAAGAATTTCAGAGTGAAGTGGAAAATTATCGTGACAAGAAAAATAAAGTTTCTACGATCTGATCGCGGAAACAAATATTTGAGTTACGAGTTTGGTCTTCAGTTAAAACAATGTGGAATAGTTTCATAAAATCATGCCACATGGAACACCACAGCATAATGGTGTGTCCGAACGTCATAACCGTACTTTATTGGATATAGTGCAATCTATGATGTCTCTTACCGATCTACCACTATCGTTTTGGGGTCATGCATTAGAGACAGCTGCATTCACGTTAAATAGGGCACCATCAAAATCCGTTGAGACGAATCCTTATGAACTGTGGTTTGGCAAGAAACCAAAGTTATCGTTTCTGAAAGTTTGGGGCTGCGATGCTTATGTGAAAAAGCTTCAACCTGATAAGATCGAACCCAAATCGGAGAAATGTGTCTTCATAGGATATCCAAAAAGAAACTATTGGATACACCTTCCATCACAAGACCGAAGGCAAGACTTTTGTTGCTAAATTCGGAAACTTTCTAGAGAAGGAGTTTCTCTCGAAAGAAGTGAGTGGGAGGAAAGTAGAACTTGATGAGGTAACTGTACCTCCTCCCTTATTGGAAAGTAGTACATCACAGAAACCGGTTTCTGTGACACCTACACCAATTAGTGAGGAAAGCTAATGATGATGATCATGAAACTTCAGATCAAGTTACTACCGAATCTCGTAGGTAAACCAGAGTGAGATCCACACCAGAGTGGTACGGTAATCCTGTTCTGGAAGTCATGTTACTAGACCATGACGAACTTGCGAACTATGAGGAAGTGATGATGAGCCCAGATTCCGCAAAATGGTTTGAGGCCATGAAATCTAAGATATGATCCATGTATGAGAACAAAGTATGGACTTTGATGGATTTGCCCGATGATCGGAAAGCCATAGAAAATAAATGGATCTTCAAGAGGAAGACGGACGCTGATAGTAGTGTTACTATCTACAAAGCTAGAATTGTCGCAAAAGGTTTTCGACAAGTTCAAGGTGTTGACTACGATGAGAGTTTCTCACTCGTATCTATGCTTGAGTCTGTCCGAATCATGTTAGTAATTGCCGCATTTTTATGAAATCTGGCAAATGGATAAACAAAACTACATTCCTTAATGGATTTATTAAAGAAGAGTTGTATATGATGCAACCAGAAGGTTTTGTCAGTCCGAAAGGTACTAACAAAATGTGCAAACTCCAGCGATCCATCTGTGGACTGGTGCAAGCATCTCGGAGTTGGAATATACACTTTGATGAGTTGATCAAAGCATATAGTTTTATACAGACTTGCGGTGAAGCCTCTATTTACGAGAAAGTGAGTGGGAGCACTACAGCATTTCTGATAAGTATATGTGAATGACATATTGTTGATCGGAAATAATGTAGAATTATTCTGTAAAGCATAAAGGAGTGTTTGAAAGGAGTTTTTCAAAGAAAGACTTCGGTGAAGCTGCTTACATATTGAGCTTCAAGATCTATAGAGATAGATCAAGACGCTTGATAAGTTTTTTCAATGAGTACATACCTTGACAAGATTTGGAAGTAGTTCAAAATGGAGCAGTCAAAGAAAGAGTTCTTGCCTGTATTACAAGGTGTGAAGTTGAGTAAGACTCAAAACCCGACCACGGCAGAAGATAGAAAGAAAATGAAAGTCATTCCCTATGCCTTGGCCATAGGTTCTATAAAGTATGTCATGCTGTATACCAGATCTATTGTATACCCTACACTGATTTGGCAAGGGAGTACAATAGTGATCTAGGAGTAGATCACTGGACAGCGGTCAGAATTATCCTTAGTAAAATAAGGATATGTTTCTCGATTATGGACGTGACAAAAAGGGGTTCGTCGTAAAGGGTTACGTCGATGCAAGTTTTTGACACTGATCCAGATGATTCTTAGTCTCAATCTGGATACATATTGAAAGTGGGAGCAATTAGCTAGAGTAGCTCCGTGCAGAGCATTGTAGACATAGAATTTTGCAAAATACATACGGATCTGAATTTGGCAGGCCCGTTGACTAAATTTCACTCACAAGCAAAACATGATCACTCTTTGGGTGTTAATCACATAGCGATGTGAACTAGATTATTGAATCTAGTAAACCCTTTGGGTGTTAGTCACATGAAGATGTGAACCAATCACATAAAGATGTGAACTATTGGTGTTAATCACATAACGATGTGATCTAGATTATTGACTCTAGTGCAAGTGGGAGACTGAAGGAAATATGCCCTAGAGGCAATAATAAAGTTATTATTTATTTCCTTATTTCATGATAAATGTTTATTATTCATGCTAGAATTGTATTAACCGGAAACATAATACATGTGTGAATACATAGACAAACAGAGTGTCACTAGTATGCCTCTACTTGACTAGCTCATTAATCAAAGATGGTTATGTTTCCTGACCATAGACGAAGAGTGTTGTATTTGATTAACGGGATCACATCATTAGTTGAATGATCTGATTGACATGACCCATTATTAGCTTAGCACCCGATCGTTTAGTATGTTGCTATTGCTTTCTTCATGACTTATACATGTTCCTATGACTATGAGATTATGCAACTCCCGTTTATTGGAGGAACACTTTGTGTGCTACCAAACGTCACAATGTAACTAGGTGATTATAAAGGTGCTCTACAGGTGTCTCCGAAGGTACTTGTTGGGTTGGCGTATTTCGAGATTAGGATTTGTCACTCCGATTGTCGGAGAGGTATCTCTGGGCCCACTCTGTAATACACATCACTATAAGCCTTGCAAGCATTGCAACTAATGAGTTAGTTGCGAGATGATGTATTACAGAACGAGTAAAGAGACTTGCCGGTAACGAGATTGAACTAGGTATTGAGATACCGATGATCGAATCTCGGGCAAGTAACATACCGATGACAAAGGGAACAACGTATGTTGTTATGCGGTCTGACCGATAAAGATCTTCGTAGAATATGTAGGAGCCAATATGGGCATCCAGGTCCCGCTATTGGTTATTGACCGGAGACGTGTCTCGGTCATGTCTACATAGTTCTCGGACCCGTAGGGTCCGCACGCTTAACGTTCGTTGACGATATAGTACTATGAGTTATGTATGTTGATGACCGAATGTTGTTCGGAGTTGTCCGAGATGAGATCACGGACATGACGAGGAACTCCGGAATGGTCCGGAGATAAAGTTTAATATATGTGATAATAGTGTTTGGTCACCGGAAGGTTTCCGGAAATCACCGGAAGGGGTTCCGGATGTTTCCCGAAATGTTTGGGTACGAGAACACGTTATTTGGGCCAAAGGGGAAAGCCCACAAGGTTTTTGGAAAGCGCAAAAGGAAGTTTTGCGGAGTCCAGGGGCCAGACGCCGGGAACCCTGGCGTCTGGCCCTGGAGTCCGAGAAGGACTCTTGCCTTTCGGGTGAAACCGACTTTGTGGAGGCTTTTACTCCAAGTTTCGACCCCAGGGCTCAACATATAAATAGAGGGGCAGGGCTAGCACAAAGGACACATCAAGAAACACCAAGCCGTGTGCCGGCAACCCCGTCTCCTCTAGTTTATCCTCTGTCATAGTTTTCGTAGTGCTTAGGCGAAGCCCTGCGGAGATTGTTCTTCACCAACACCGTCACCACGCCGTTGTGCTGCCGGAACTCATCTACTACTTCGCCCCTCTTGCTGGATCGAGAAGGCGAGGACGTCACCGAGCCGAACGTGTGCAGAACTCGGAGGTGCCGTGCTTTCGGTACTTGGATCGGTCGGACGTGAAGACGTACGACTACATCAACCGCGTTGATATAACGCTTCCGCGTGTGATCTACAAGGGTACGTAGATCATACTCTCCCCTCTCGTTGCCATGCATCACCATGATCTTGCGTATGCGTAGGATTTTTTTTGAAATTACTACGTTCCTCAACAGTTTCACAACACGACTAGACTCTGAAAAAGGTAGTTGGTGACTCTTGCCCTGCTGACAGGCATCACAGATAGTTTCAGCACTTTTATTGGATACAACTGGTAGTTCATGGCGATGCAGCACATGACTAACTATAGGAGCAGCAGGGTGACCAAGGCGCGCATGCCAGTGCGTAGGCGACACACGAACACCACTGAACACCTGAGGAGAAGACGGCTTAGGAGATGCAGGTGGTGCGTCAAGTGCATATAAGCCATGGCGAAGACGACCACTAAGCAGAACGGCCCTCGTGTCCCGATCCTTGCTAAAGAAACGAAAAGGGTGAAACTCAGCAAGGACATTGTTATCATGAGTAAGTTGAGGAATAGACAACAAACTACGCGTAGCAGAGGGAACTCGAAGGACATTGGAAAGATGTAGTTTGCGAAAATTGTGTGCAAGAAGTGATGCCTGACCAACATGGGAGATGCGCATACCTGCTCCGTTGGCGGTGCGCACCTGATCATGTCCACGATATGGTTCCTGAGTGGAGAGCCTGCCCATCTCGTTGGTGAGATGATTCGTCGCTCCTGTATCCATATACCACGTCGGATCAAGAGAGTAGGACTGGGTGCGCCCGTGCTCATGCCCCGTCACAGCAGCTGCAGCCTGCTTATCATTCCCTTTTCCATTGTTACCAAGGTCAAGGAAGTCTTGCTTGTAGCGTCTGTGGCAGCGAGAGGCGAGGTGACGATCGATGCCACAAAGCTAACAAGCATGAGGAGCACCGCAACTAGAACAACAAGCAACTAGGCGACTCCCTTCAGTGATGGTCGGCGCGTTGCCCCGCGAGGCCTGCGACGAGGAAGCCGGTGGTTTGCCACCTGATGCGGCCGGCTTTTGAGGTTTGCCGCGTGTGGCGGCGTTGGCGGAGGCGAAGCTGGGGGAAACACGGTGCGCCTTGATGCGCTGCTCACGCCCAAGGAGGCGCGCATAGAGCTCACGACACGGGAGCGTATCCTCTCGACCATGGACGTTCTCAATGAGATTGTCATAATCATCATCAAGCTCGTTAAGCACAAAAGTGGTGAAGTCCTCGTCCTGAAGCGGCCGACCAACAGAGGCCAAGGTGTCGGCGAGGCTCGTCATCTTGTTGAAGTACTCCGTGATGCTGAGATCGCCAAGCTTGGTCTCACCCAGCTCGGTGCGTATAGAGTGCGCACGCGCCTGAGACTGAGAGGCGAAACTAGTGTGGAGGGCTGCCCACGCCTCCCTGGACGTAGCGGTGAAGATGACCATCGATGAAACACTCGGCGTGAGCGAAGACTGGATAGCGGAGAGAATAGCCTGATCCTGCGCCACCCACGTGTGATATGCCGGATGGTGAGAGGGTGGACACGGGATGGATCCGTCGACGTAGCCCTCCAAGTAGCGGCTACGGAGTAGAGGCAAGACCTAAGCACGCCATGACAGGTAGTTGTCCGGCGCGAGCTTCACCAGCAGCAGGTGCGAGAAATAAAATGGCGGCGGCGCCGCGGTTTGAGCAGTGTACGCCTGCGCCAGTGGGGCATAGGGATCCATGGACAGGGCCATCTCTGGACGAGGGACCATTGCATAGGCGCCAGGGGAGGAGTAGGACCCGGCAGAGGCGGCAGCCAAAGCGCCGTGCCCGGGCGCTGTAGGAGGACCGTAGGTGCCCGGCACGGCGTAGGGGCCAGCACCCGCAGCAGCCGAAGCACCTTGGCCGGGCGCTGCAGGGGCACCGTACGGCGAGGAGGCCGCGCCCCCATAGGACGGCGGCGGCGCCTGGTAGTAGTGGTGCGGTGGCGGCGGATGCGGCACCGCCGTGTAGGGTTGCGGCGGCGGCGCAGCATAGGCCGACCCCGGCCAGAAGGATGACGGCGGCGGGGGCGCACCATAGGATGGCGCGGGAGCACCGCACCACGGGTGCGGACTCGGTGGAGGAGGGCCGCCAGGGGCCGGCAGCGCCGCGGGCTCGGTCGGGACGATTGGAGCGTCCGGAGATTCCGAAGCCTGCGGGGAAGTGGGCGGCGGCGGCACAGCACCGTACGTCGTCGCGAGGGGGCGGGAGGCCATGAAGGGCGATATCGGGGCGAGGGCCGGCGCGGCGACGGCGGTCGAGATCGGCGCAGCGGCGGCGGGAGGTGGTGCAGCGGAAGACATCGTAACCTAAACTGATACCATGTAAAACATAGGGTTTGGGAAATTGGGTCGACACCCTAAAACAGGGTGTAGCTATCTCATTATATAGATGTATTAAGAGGTACAATACAATGCCTATACAAGACTACGTATATACAGTCTAACAGGCACCTCTTCCCCTCAAGTAATTGCCGCTCCTATCAAGAGAAGGCACACATATTACATATATCAGCAGCAATGGCAACGATCAGCGCCACCACCGTCGGCTTCGCCGCCAGGCCGTCGCCGGCTGCAGGGCTGCCTCAGCTGAGAGTGGCCAGGGCCGCGAGGCTGAGGTGCAGCTCCTCCAAGGACCACAAGAAGGCGGCGTCCTCGGCTGTGGCTCCGGCGGTAGCCAAGGGCGCGCGGCTGCTCGTTGCGGCCCCGGCACTGCTGGAGGTGGACGAGCGGATGTCGGCTGAGCGCACCTGGCTGGGCGACAGCCTGCTGGGGTGGATCCTGCTGGGCGCCGTCGGCCTCGTCCTGTCCTTCCACAGCGTCTACTCCTACATCCTCGACGACGGCCACCAGTCCGGCAGCACGCTCTGAACACCACCACCATCTTCTTCTCTGCTGTTTAAGGAGCTTAACTGAACGGGAATTGGCAAGACATAAACATCCCTTGAATTTACTCCATGATTTGTACGGTGCTGTCGTCCCTGACAAGGTCGTTTGTTTCGCTTCCAACACAACAAGTGGGGTGGTGGCGCAGTTGGCTATCGCGTAGGTCTCATAGCTGAAAACGTGAGTGATCCTGAGGTCGAGAGTTCGAGCCTCTCTCACCCCACACCGAAAAAGAGACCATGGTAGTGATGAAACGCTCAATGGCAACTTGGGTCGCCACAAGGTACATCTGGTTCGTCAGGTGAAACCGAGCATGTCTGAACGGTCTTCCTTTTTCTTCTTTTTTGCTAGACCCTTCATGCCCTGGTGTTTTATAGTTGCTGCCACTGCATTGTCTCAGCATGCCATCCTCTGTAACTACAGAATCCCATGACTGCTTCTGTTCACCACTGGTGACCTGACCTCTACTTCTTTAAACACGATCCAAAGTGTCTTGAATCTTCAGTTGCCTAAGTAACTATGTTCGTCTTCAATCATGATGCTATCTCATAAACCTGTAGTCCTTTCAGTGGATAAACCTGTAAGAATATGTTGTATTATAGCGCGGATAACACTGATTGTTAGTTTGAATCGTTCGTGAATCAAGGGCCATGTTCAGTTTGAAACAATTAATACCACCTGTCAGTCATGAGTAATGTTTGGTTTATTTGAGCAACTCCTATTATTCGTAGACAATTTTTTATGCACCTTACCCTACTAGAAACCATACAAAACCATTGATGATATGTGTTGTCCAGTTATACAATTTTATAGCTGTTTCGAGGACTACGACCTGTATAAATGTCTCAGAAATGCATATGTACCCTCATTCCAAACAGATGAGCTTATCAAGAACCAATTGATTAGATGGTAAGGAGGGTGTTCGTATCCACCGACCACAAAGGATCCAACCCTAATTTTGGCACCACGCTTGTCCATCAAAAGTGTCTGCGTCTTTCAGTGGGGGCTTCTGCGTCTTTACATACGAGTCTCTGCTTATGTACTGTTTTCAGAAAATGAAAACAACTTAGCTTACCAGGACAGTTTTTTTTTTTGAAAGCACCAAAGCTTTATTACTCAACGGTGGCTGGGCATATCACCCAAGACACAAGCGCCCACGTGGGCGGGTACATCTGACTCCCACTGCATACAGTGGTTAGGGACACAAACACGCCCAAGATTTGCTAACTCATGGGCTACTGAATTAGCACTCCTTCTACAGACAGAGATCGAGAATTTAGAAAAGTAAAGTTTGAGTTGATATTTCATGTCCTCAATCACCGCTGCGTACGCCGAGGAGTCCACCTTTCCCAGATCGAGAGCTTCAGCTAGAAGTTGTGAGTCGGTTTCAAACTCCACTCTGACCATGCCCAGCTCAGCTGCAGTGGTGATAGCATGAGACATGGCAAAGGTTTCAGCCGCAAAAGCATCATACACATAGTCCTGACACCCCGCCCTGGCACATAGCAATTGGCCTTCAAAAGAGCGCACCGCAACCCCCCAGCCAGCATGATTCTGCATGCCCCGGAGTGAAAGAGCCATCGACATTAATCTTGTACTCATCATTGACTGGGGGTCGCCATTTATCGGGGGACGGCTTCGGTGTAGTGGCCACAAAGATGTGCATGAAATCAGTAACACTGCAATGAGCCCTCCTAGCCAGCTCGTCAGCTGCAGCAGGCAGGTTCCCTTCACGTAGTTTGTTCCTGTTGGTCCACCATAACCACCAAAAGGTGAGCACCAAGAGACGCTTTTTTACATCCAACCCCCAAAGGAAGTCCATGGTTGCATGCACACCCGTTATACGCTCAACAGCAAGACGCTCCCCCTCCATGGCAAGCTCTCTCCATCCACCCTTAACCACTTTGCACTTAATGAATAAGTGAGCCCCGTCTTCATCTGCTTTGCCACAAAACAGGCACTTTGTGTCAGCAATAGGGATTCCTCGGCGAGCCACATTCATCCTGAGAGCAAGAGAATCATGCTTGACGCGCCAAGTGAACATCTGTATAGTTTTTGGGCAAGGGAGTTTCCATATCCGTTTCCAGGAGTCATCATCAACTCTATCAAGTACACCAGGGTTTGTGTTGCTATCACCCATGCCTCCGTTCATCCTTGTCTTCTCTAGTTGGCCAAACAATTTATATGCCGATTTAACTGAATGGATGCCTTTACTGTCATAGTGCCATGCAATGAAGTCTTGCGCCCCCTCTCTCAACGGGATCTGGAGGATGTGTTTGACATCATCAGGCCAGAACGTATCCCTCACTAGTCCTTCGTCCCACTGGCCCGTATTCGGATCAATGAGATAGCAGACTCTTTCCAGGACAGTTGCTCTACCACAATACTAGTGTTGCAATGGGTTGCCGGCACAGTAGCCCTCGTAACTGAATGTGAGGCCGAGTCTCCGTCGCCCCCAACAAACTGTGACCTTTCTAGTGATGAATCGCTCAGCAAATCTAAATCTTTTCAATATAAAAGTTTCTCAAGATACAAAGGCAACTGTTTGTTGTACACAACATGAACAAGATATCTTTTAATGCATGACAAATTAGTACCGTGTGCATATAAACTGTTTCATGTCGTGCCAAATCCGTAGCCTTTGTCCTGCCAAATATAAACAAAAATCTGAACCCCTTGTTGTGTACTGTTCATGCGCTCCTCTGATATTATTATGGCCAAGCGTTCTGTTGGCGTTCCTTTGATAAACACTAGGAAAATATGTGTCCCTTGTTGTGTATCAGGCGTGCAATCCTCTGATGTTGTTCTTTTTTTTCTTTTTGTGAATCTTTGGTGTTGTCTTGTTGTCTTTCCTTTCTGTAACACGATGTGGATGTTGTGTTTATACATAGTAATTCCTAAAGAATCTGTGATGTCAAAGATGGCAAGTGCCACCACATTGGATGCATACATGGTGACATTCTGTCACTTTAGCTATTTATAAGTTGTCTGATTTTATTTTCCGTTTCAGTTGTTTTTCTTCTTCTTTTGCTCCACCAGGCATTGCTCGTTCAATGCCTGGCTGGGTCGGTTAATGTGTGGGACTAGGCGACTAGTGGTGCCGCATGATCCCACTCGAGTGAATAGCACGAGAGAGGTCGGCAGAAAATCTTAGTCAAAATTTACCGTAAAGTATGCACTCATTAAAAGAAAGTTCTACTGAATTTGCATGCTGATTTCTGTTACAAACTCATCGATAGGCTACTTGCCCCAAACTTGAAATCTAAGTCAAATGACCTAGTTCCAAACTATAAACATTACACACTTGGAGCAACTTTGTTTTTGTTCAATTTTGTGTGTGTGTGTGTGTGTGTGTGTGTGTGTGTGAGCGCGCGCGCGCCATTCCTTTCTTTATCCGAACGCATGTGTGTATCCTTGTGTGTGTTGGTGTGTATGCATGTGTGGGTGCGTTGGTGTACGTCCGCGTGTGTATGTGAGGAGTGTGAGATGAGAGTCAGGTGAGTTGTAATTCATCTTTGATGTGTTGAGAGATGATTATCTTCAACATTGTTGTTGTTCCATTTGTACACGGGATATAACATGAACAACATATATATGCTGCAAATTTTGGAGGCAGAAGTGTATACTCCCATGTGCCAAAGTAAATTTCCACTATTTTTTTAGTATGTTGTTTTATACATACAAATATGAAGGCATTTTTAAAATATACAAAAAATATGGACTCACATGCAAGTTTTTTTTTTTGTATAAGTTGCTTTGAAATATCTTAGATATAGTATATGAGACATGTGGGGTAATTAGCCTAGATTGTAGGATGTATTTTCCCTATATATACATTATTTATAAATTTAATAGGTAAAGTCACGTTATCATTCTCAAAAGAGGGTGGTCTCGTGCGGGGAACACTTTCATTTTTATGTCTAATAGACCCAACAAAGTCCAGAGCAAAGATAGGATGTTTCCACGCAACTGTTGTTTGTCTAGCTATAGTGTATATTAAAAGTTAAGTGTTTCCCATACCTTTCATACACAATAATAATTTAAAGTTAGAAACAGCCATGTTAAATCATATGGAAACGTAGGGATTGCAACGAGTCAAAATAAACATGACGCGTTAGTGACACGTATTTACACTTTCTGTTAACACTTTTTTGTTGTTTTAATAAAGGATATTTGGCTGCATTAGTGTTGTCATGCTAAACGAGCATATATATTACAACATTATGTGTTCGTTCTGGTTTTGAGAGACAAGACATGAACACGTGGCTGAAAACAAAAAGGTTAACCGTAAATGCTCATAGAAGACGACAAGCAACATTACATAGTATGAGTTTTCGTGGATCACACTTCTCTATGTACTCGCAAGAATGAAAACACTTGACTAGACGATGATAAACCGTCAAAATAGGTGAACGTCTTTTGAACAATGAAAAATATGACTAAACATGGGCTGCAACATAAACTGCATTATTAGTCCGGCTGAATATATATGTTTGCACCTCACTTCAATATCTCTTACTTTTTGAAAACGGTATTTGCCTTTCACAGAGGTTTATCATAATGTGCCTACAAGTTAATAACCGCCAGAAGCAAAGGCAAGGTGAAAATGAAAATATTGTAAGAGTGTTGTGACAAGGATTAAAGTATGCTGGAATTGAAGTAAAAACAAGAGAGTAAATGAAAGTGAGGGGAACTTCAATCGGGCTAATGCATTCTCAGGGAGTCTGGATTCACTACTATTGTGTTTGCTGCGTAATTGTGCAAATGCGTAATTAACCCGAGTTCAAATAACTAATCCACTTTATATGTTTTCACGTGGGCGGAGCCAAAGTAAAGATACATGCATGCTGCCACAGCTCCGTATCTACAGATGCCACCACCATCCCTACCCCTCCCAGGTGAAGGCGGCAATGGTTAAGGGTCTACACGTGGGCTTAACGCTTTTAGGTCTCCGTTTATTTCCCTTGTGAAACATTCTACAAAGGAGGGAGATAGCTTTCGTCATCGCAACACCTCCTCATCCCCGCATCACAATGATAGTAGCATCCCTAAAGTCCTTAAAGACAAATGTTGTGAGTTCGGCTTCATACAACAATAAGAAGAATAGTTAACACAAAAATATAAAGAAAATCATCTATCTTATCGGCGTTCAGATCATACACATACTAGGGTTCCTCCATATCCCTAAGAACTATGGAGTTTATTCACACATAGAAACAATAAGCATCTTCATAATGTTCATGGAAATAACATATGGATGATTAATGTAATACACGTATGAATTCACCTAGGGTTTGGTATTACAAAGAGATGAATGGAGTAGTTGATATCAAGGATGTGCATGATGATGAAGATAGACGTTGAAGTCTCCTTGATTGAGGTGTTGGCGTGGCGGTGCTCTTCTATCGATTCCTCCTTCGGATCCCTTTCGAAGGTGAGGTGTTCTACTTAAGGTTCACGGTTATGCCCTCTTTGTGCTTCTTCTGGGAGATCTGATTGTCGGAGGTTAAATAGTTGACCAGGTGGTGGCCCCGTACGGTACGAGCATTGGTATGAGCAGGCAGTTCCTGTACTGCATGTCGCCCTCTCCTCTCGAACATCATGTGTGGATGGTTTTATTCCCATGCGATTTTCTCTTCACATGGTAGGTTATTATAAACATCAATTAGCATGATTTTCACCCCCAAAAAATGTGTTTTCCAACCAGTGCTCGAAATATCCTTCACCTTTAAGGACATGGTAGAATCAGGCAAAAAGGACGCTCGGACGTAGTAAAATTCCAAATATCCCATGACTATCATGTGAAAACAAAGGGTAAGTAGTGATGCAAAATGGGCTCATCTGAGCTCTGCTACCTCTTGAGCATGCGTTGGTTTTACCTTGAAGAGGAAAGGGTGATGCAGCAAAGTAGCGTAAGTATTTCCCTCAGTTTTTGAGAACCAAGGTATCAATCCAGTAGGAGACTACACGCAAATCCCCTAGTACCTGCACAAACAAATAAGAACCTTGCAACCAATGCGATAAAGGGGTTGTCAATCCCTTCACGGCCACTTGCAAAAGTGAGATCTGATAAAGATAATAAGATAAATATTATTGGTATTTTTGTGGTATAGATTGGAAAATAAAGATTGCAAAATAAATAGTAAACTAAAATTGTAGATTGGAAACTTATATGATGTAAAGTAGACCCGGGGGCCATAGGTTTTACTAGTGGCTTCTCTCAAGATAGCATGTATTACCGTGGGTGAACAAATTACTGCTGAGCAATTGATAGAAACGCGCATAGTTATGATGATATCTAAGGCAATGATCATGAATATAGGCATCACGTCCATGACAAGTAGACCGAAATGATTCTGCATCTACTACTATTACTCCACACATCGACCGCTATCCAGTATGCATCTAGAGTATTAAGTTCATAAGAACAGAGTAACGTATTAGGCAAGATGACATGATGTAGAGGGATAAACACAAGCAATATGATATAAACCCCATCTTTTTATCCTCGATGGCAACAATACAATACATGTCATTTCCCTTTCTGTCACTGGGATCGAGTACCACAAGATTGAACCCAAACCTAAGCACTTCTCCCATTGCAAGAAAGTTCAATCTAGTAGGCCAAACTAAACCGATAGTTCGAAGAGACTTACAAAGATATCAAATCACGCATATAAGAATTCAGAGAAGAATCAAATAATATTCATAGATAATCAAGTTCATAAACCCAAAATTCATTAGATCTCGGCAAACAAACCGCAAAAGAGTTACATCGAATAGATCTCCAAGGAGAACGAGGAGAACTTTGTATTGAGATCCAAAGAGAGAAGAAGCCATCTAGCTAATAACTATGGACCCGAAGGTCTGTGGTAAACTACTCACACATCATCGGAGAGGCTATTGTGTTGATGTAGAAGCCCCTCCGTGACCGAATCCCCCTCCGGAAGATCGCCGGAAAAGGCCCCAAGATGGGATCTCACGGGTACAGAAGGTTGCGGCGGTGGAAAAGGTGTTTCGTGGCTCTCCCCGAAGGTTTCAGGGTATAAGAGTATATATAGGAGAAAGAAGTAGGTCGGTGGAGCTGCGAGGGGCCCACGAGGGTGGGGGCGCGCCCTCCTGCCACGTGGCTCCCTCGCTGCTTTCTTGACGTCCACTCCAAGTCTCCTGGATTGCGTTTGTTCCAAAAATGATCCTCGCGAAGGTTTCATTCTGTTTGGATTCTGTTTGATATTCCTTTTCTGCGAAACACTGAAATAGGCAAAAAACAACAATTTGCACTTGGCTTTCAGTTAATAGGTTAGTTCCAAAAATAATATAAAAAGTTATATTAAATCCCATTAAACATCCAAAACAAATAACATAATAGCATGGAACAATAAAAAATTATAGATACGTTGGAGACGTATCAAGCATCCCCAAGCTTAATTCCTGCTCGTCCTCGAGTAGGTAAATGATAAAAACAGAATTTTTGATGTGGAATGCTTCCTAATATAATTTTCAATGTAATTCTCTTTATTGTGGCATGAATGTTCAGATCCAAAAGATTCAAGATAAAAGTTTAATATTGACATAAAAATAGTAATACTTCAAGCATACTAACTAAGCAATTATGTCTTATCAAAATAACATAGCCAAAGAAAGCTTATCCCTACAAAATCATATAGTTTGGCCATGCTTCATTTTTGTACACAAAATGCTCCCCTCATGCATAACCCCGATGACAAGCCGAGCAATTGGTTCATACTTTTCAACACGCTTCAGCCTTTTCAACCCTTACGCAATACATGAGCGCAAGCCATGGATATAGCCCTATAGGTGGAATAGCATATGACGATGGGGGTTATGTGAGAAGACAAAAAGGAGAAAGTCTCACATTGACGCGGCTAATCAACGGGCTATGGAGATGCCCATAAATTGATGTCAATGCGAGGAGTAGGGATTGCCATGCAACGGATGCACTAGAGCTATAAGTGTATGAAAGCTCATCTAACGAAAGTAAGTGGGTGTGCATCCAACTTGCTTGCTCATGAAGACCTAGGGAATTTTTGAGGAAGCCCATCATTGGAATATACAAGCCAAGTTCTATAATGAAAAATTCTCACTAGTATATGAAAGTGGCAAAATAAGAAACTCTCTATCATGAAGATCATGGTGCTATTTTGAAGCACAAGTATGGAAAAAGGATAGTAACATTGTCCCTTCTCTCTTTCTCTCTCATTTTTTTGGTTGGACTTCTTTGCCCTCTTTTTTATTCTTTCCTAACATGGGACAATGCTCTAATAATGATGATCATCACACTTTTATTTACTCATAACTCAATGTTACAACTCGATACTAGAACAAAAATATGACTCTATGTGAATGCCTCCGGCGGTGTACCGGGATATCCGATGAATCAAGAGAGACATGTACGAAAGAATTATGAAAGTGGCTTTGCCACAAATACGATGTCAACTACATGATCATGCAAAGCAATATGACAATGATGGAGCGTGTCATAATAAATGGAATGGTGGAAAGTTGCATGTCAATATATCTCGGAATGGCTATGGAAATGCCATAATAGGTAGGTATGGCGGCTGTTTTGAGGAAGATATAAGGAGGCTTATGTGTGATAGAGCGTATCGTATCACGGGGTTTGGATGCACCGGCGAAGTTTGCACCAACTCTCAAGGTGAGAAAGGGCAATGCACGGTGCCGTAGAGGCTAGCAAATTGCGGAAAGGTAAGAGTGCGTATGATCCATGAACTCACATTAGTCATAAAGAACTCATATACTTATTGCAAAAGTTTATTAGTCCTCGAAGCAAAATACTACTACGCATGCCCCTAGAGGGATAGATTGGTAGGAAAAGACCATCGCTCGTCCCCGACCGCCACTCATAAGGAAAGCACTCAAAGAACACCCCATGCTTCAAATTTGTCACACAACGTTTACCATACGTGCATGCTACGGGACTTGCCAACTTTAACACAAGTATTTCTCAATTTCACAATTACCCAACTAGCATGACTCTAACATTACCACCTTTATATCTCAAAACATCTATCAAGTATCATAGTATTCAATGCACTCTATATGAAAGTTTTTATCATACCCATCTTGAATGCCTATCATATTAGGACTAATTTTATAGCTGTTCTAAAAGACTCTCAAAATAATATAAGTTAAGCATGAGAGATCAATAATTTTTACAAAATAAAACCACCATCGTGCTCTAAAAAAATGTAAGTGAAGCACCAGGGCAAAATTATCTAGCTCAAAAGATATAAGTGAAGCACATAGAGTATTCTAATAAATTCCGATTCATGTGTGTCTCTCCCAAAAGGTCTATACAGCAAGGATGATTGTGGTAAACTAAAAAGCAAAGACTCAAATCATACAAGACGCTCCAAGCAAAACAAATATCATGTGGTGAATAAAAATATAGCCTCAAGTAAAGTTACCGATAGACGAAGACGAAAAAGGGGATGCCTTCCGGGGCATCCCCAAGCTTAGGCTTTTGGTTGTCATTGGATTTTACCTTGGGGTGCCTTGGGCATCCCCAAGCTTAGGCTCTTGCCACTCCTTGTTCGAAAATCCATCAAATCTTTACCCAAAAACTTGAAAACTTCACAACACAAAACTCAACAGAAAATCTCATGAGCTCCGTTAGTATAAGAAAACAAATCACCACCTTAAGGTACTGTAATGAACTCATTCTTTATTTATAATTATGTTAAACCTACTGTATTCCAACTTCTCTATGGTTCATACCCCCTAATACTAGCCATAGATTCATCAAAATAAGCAAACAACACACGATAAACAGAATCTGTCAAAAACAGAACAGTCTGTAGTAATCTATAGATTTCGAATACTTATGTAACTTAAAAAATCCTGAGAAATTAGGACATCCTAAATAATTTGTATATTGATCTAATTCAGTTGAAATCACTATCTTATCGCTCTCTGGTTAAAAATGAAAATTATTCTCGTGAGCGCATACTTTCTGTTTTTTTCCAGCAAGATCAAATAACAGTCATCGAAGAAGATCCTAAAGGCTTTACTTGGCACAAACACTAATTAAAACATTAAAAACACAATAATAAAAGAGGCTAGATGAATTATTTATTACTAAATAGGAGCAAAAATCAAGAAACAAAAATAAAATTGGGTTGCCTCCCAACAAGCGCTATCATTTAAGGCCCCTAGCTGGGCATAAAAACAAGAATAGTTCTAGGTACTGTCATCTTTGGTATTTATCTTTTTAATGGAGTTATGTTCGGATCCGGGAGGTTCCTTACGTTTCCCCTCATGCTCGGAGATCTTTAGATCTAGAGCATCCAACCGCTTATTGCGAAGTGTAATCAACATATTCATGCGGTTAAGAATTCCACCAACATTTTTAAGAGGTTCAATAAAAAATTTTAATTCGGATAATTTCTCTAAGATTTGGGTTCCTTCTTGCGTAAGGTGAAGTCCCTTTTGTGGGGGAAGTACTCCTACTATCCCCTCTATAATTTCATAAGCAATACCAGGGTCAACTTCAATAAAGTTCCATTTGGCGGAAAAATCAAGGAGTTGTCTATGGGGTAAGGTAAGCCCAACATAAAAATTGCGAAGTAAAATCTTGAAATCTCCCTCTATGGTGCAACTACAATAAGATTCTACCATCCTATACCAAGCATCTTTTAAGTTTTCTCCTTGTCTTTGTTTGAAGTGGAGAACTTCAAAATCAGGAGTACTAACAGTGATAGAAGGACTAGCCATAACGGCAAAACAAATCATCTAACACACGAACACACAAGAAGCAAGCAAAAAGAGACGAACGAAAAAAGGGCGAATAAAATGGCAAAGGTGAAGTGGGGGAGAGGAAAACGAGAGGCAAATGGAAAATAATGTAATGCGAGGGATAAGAGTTTGTGATGGTTACTTGGTATGTCTTGAATTGTGTGTAGATCTCCTCGGCAACAGCGCCAGAAATGGCTAGTTGACGGGATATCAAATCTTGACTTGACTTGGTGCAAATCTCCCCGGCAACGGCGCCAGAAATCCTTCTTGCTACCTCTTGAGCATGTGTTGGTTTTCCCTTGAAGAGGAAAGGGTGATGCAACAAAGTAGCGTAAGTATTTCCCTCAGTTTTGAGAACCAAGGTATCAATCCAATAGGAGACTACACGCAAATCCCCTGGTACCTACACAAACAAATAAGAACCTTGCAACCAACGCGATAAAGGTGTTGTCAATCCCTTCACGGCCACTTGCAAAAGTGAGATCTGATAAAGATAATAAGATAAATATTTTTGGTATTTTTGTGGTATAGATTGGAAAATAAAGATTGCAAAATAAATAGTAAACTAAAATTGTAGATTGGAAACTTATATGATGTAAAGTAGACCCCGGGGCCATAGGATAGCATGTATTACGGTGGGTGAACAAATTACTGCTGAGCAATTGATAGAAACGCGCATAGTTATGATGATATCTAAGGCAATGATCATGAATATATGCATCACGTCCATGACAAGTAGACCGAAATGATTCTGCATCTACTACTATTACTCCACACATCGACCGCTATCCAGCATGCATCTAGAGTATTAAGTTCATAAGAACAGAGTAACGCATTAGGCAAGATGACATGATGTAGAGGGATAAACACAAGCAATATGATATAAACCCCATCTTTTTATCCTCGATGGCAACAATACAATACATGTCGTTTCCCTTTCTGTCACCGGGATCGAGTACCGCAAGATTGAACCCAAAGCTAAGCACTTCTCCCATTGCAAGAAAGTTCAATCTAGTAGGCCAAACTAAACCGATAATTCGAAGAGACTTACAAAGATATCAAATCATGCATATAAGAATTCAGAGAAGAATCAAATAATATTCATAGATAATCAAGTTCATAAACCCACATTTCTTCGGATCTCGGCAAACACACCGCAAAAGAGTTACATCAAATAGATCTCCAAGAAGATCGAGGAGAACTTTGTATTGAGATCCAAAGAGAGAGAAGAAGCCATCTAGCTAATAACTATGGACCCGAAGGTCTGTGGTAAATTACTCACACATCATCGAAGATGCTATTGTGTTGATGTAGAAGCCCTCCGTGATCGAATCCCCCTCCGGCAGATCGCCGGAAAAGGCCCCAAGATGGGATCTCACAGGTACAGAAGGTTGCGGCGGTGGAAAAGGTGTTTCGTGGCTCTCCCCGAAGGTTTCAGGGTATAAGAGTATATATAGGCGAAAGAAGTAGGTCGGTGGAGCTACGAGGGGCCCACGAGGGTGGGGGTGCGCCCTCCTGCCACATGGCTTCCTCGCTGCTTTCTTGACGTCCACTCCAAGTCTCCTGGATTGCGTTTGTTCCAAAAATGATCCTCGCGAAGGTTTCATTCTGTTTGGATTCTGTTTGATATTCCTTTTCTGCGAAACACTGAAATAGGCAAAAAAACAGCAGTTTGCAGGGCTTTCAGTTAATAGGTTAGTTCCAAAAATAATATAAGAAGGTATATTAAAGCCCATTAAACATCCAAAACAGATAACATAATAGCATGGAACAATAAAAAATTATAAATACGTTGGAGACGTATCAAGCATCCTCAAGCTTAATTCCTGCTCGCCCTCGAGTAGGTAAATGATAAAAACAGAATTTTTGATGTGGAATGCTTCCTAATATAATTTTAAATGTAATTCTGTCGGGGGTTGGGTGCGACATATGCCAATGGATGGCTTATCATGGTGGGAGCGAGTAGAACGTCGTCGGTGCCTGGAAACGGGATGAGGCGTAGACACGAACGCCGGTGTACTTTACCCAGGTTCGGGGATCTCCTAGGAGATAACACCCCTAGTCCTTCTTTGCGGGGTCTCCGCATGATCACTAAGGCAAAGTGAATACAAGGGCGCTCCTCGAGATGTATGCTGAAGGTAAGAGAAGGCAGGGCTAGCTCTCTCCTCCCTCTATGATCTGATCTAGTTCTAATGTGTGGGAACCCCTTTGCATGGGAGCCCTGGGGGGTTTATATAGGCCTACCCCCCAGGGGTACAATGGTAAACTGTCTGGGTGCAGGGCCCAGCCGTCAGTCTCTCCGCCTGCCGGCCCTTCCGCCGACTGGTGGGGCCCGCCGACTGGTGGGGCCCGCCGACTGGTGGGGCCCGCCGACTGGTCGGGTACGGAGCCGACAGGCCGTACCCGCCGCTTGCGGGTTTTGTCGGCTGCTGATTACTGTAGCCGTGCTTCTAATGACGCAGGCTTGGTCATGGGGTCGTGGCTACAACCCCGCCGTCTGGCAGGCAATCACCGTAGCCACTCCCTGTCTCGTCTGGTTAATGGCGCGGAGAACCTATGGGAGGGGCAGGCCGACTCCCGGGGGCCGGCTCCCTACGGGTCCGACTGGTGGCGCTCTCGCCATCTTCTAGACTCTCACTGACCGGTGGGGCCTGTCGTCCGTGGACCGTACGGACAGGACGTCGTGGGCACATGACTCCACCCACTATTGCTGATGTCAGGGATGACATGGCAACATTGCTGCGCCAGACGGAGATCTCCATTGGTACAGCGCACTGTGGCCTAGCCACCCCCTGGAAAAGGGGAAGGAGTGGGCTTTACTGTTGCCACTCCCTGTCCCATCCCCCTTGATTAGAGCGTGGGCTTTGTTGGTGCCGTGGGCCGACTCCCCGTGGCCGGCTTCTCTAGAAGCTGCCAGGCGGGAGTTGGCCGGTCTTGACCTCGCGCTCTAGGACTCGGCTGCATGCGGGCAGCCGACTGTTCCTTCAGCCATCCTCCAGAAGGTGGCCCTTCATCTGGCGTCTCGAGGGGCGCATTTAGCCCCGATGTCTTGAAAGGTTTTGGGCCTCGGGTTAGCCTACCCGTGGCCCATTACTTCGACAGTAGTCCCCGAAGCTGATGAGGCACCGCGGATGATCAGCCGAGGAGCCTCAGAAGTTTCTTTCTCCGAGTGCTTGAGGTGAAAACTTTGTTCGATTTCTGCCGGGCCGACTGGCAAGAGTCGGACTCGCCCAATTTGACTCATCCAAAATTTTCGAACGCCCTGGCGGGATCCCAGTGGCGTGCTTGCTAAGCTTCCAGGCTGCCGCCCGTTTCGGGCTCGTCACGTGGCAACAAGCGGCCGGGCTAGTCTGGCCATCCACATGCGCGACGAGACATGCCTACTGGCGGGGCCTGCCACTACCGCGCCTCCGCGCGCGAGCGGATCCGCTGCGGCCGAAGTGGACGGTTGAGGTTCCCGCAGAGTTACTGCGCGCAGTAATTTTGCGCGATAAACATGGGGGGCGTGGGGTAGTGGGCGCAGTAGATCCCACAACAGCCCCCTCGGCTTCGCAGCCCATGAGGCTATAAGTAGGGGGACGAGGGGGAGCGGCAGAGCACACGCGCCCCTCCTCCTTGTTGCTTCAAGCTACGTCGAGCGCTATGGTGGTCCGTTCACAATGAGCTCTTCCTCCGCTGTCACATCCCATACGGCGCACTCCGGTACCTGGGATGGTCCGGAGGTCCACGACGATCACGTCGATTTCCTCCGCAAGACGCGTCGGCTGCCCGGCGAGGACCTCGTGCGGGTTCGTCTCGCGCGGAGGGGGGAAACTCGCTGGCGCCGCAGGAGGACGAGCGGGTCGTCTTCCGCTCGCACTGCCTACGCGGCCTTGTCTTGCCGGCGAGCAGCTTCTTCCACTCTTTTCTTGATTTCTACAGTCTCCAGCCGCACCACCTCACCCCCAACATGGTGGTGGTGATGTCCGCCTTCATCACCTTGTGCGAAGTCTTCCTCGGCGTTCTCCCCACCATCGAGCTCTAGGGGGAGTTCTTCTACTCCAAGCTCGGCACCCAAGCCGCGGGCGTACCGGCTCAGTGCGGCACGTTCATCGCCGTGCGGAGGTCGGGGGTCGACAACCCGTTTCCCTCCATCAAGTTCATAAAGTCGGTGAAGATGTGGCAGCGGTCATACTTCTACGTGAAGAACGTCTCTGCGGAGGGCGACTGGGTCAATCTGCCGGCCTACATAGCCGGCTCGCCGGCGGGGAGGCAGCCCAACTGGTCGTATCGGGCCAGGACGCTGACGCCCGCAGGAGCCGGTGCCGTCGCGCGACTCCGAGTGCTGACACAGTCGGAGGGCCTGACCGGGCCGGATTTTCTGGCCGCCTTTGTGGCGCGCCAAGTGCTCCCACTCCAAGGTCGCCCCCACATGATTTGCCAGATGAGCGGGCATCGGAACCCGAGTCGGATGTGCACCAAGGAAATGCCTCATGAGGAGGTAGCCTATATGGTGAATTATCTTGCGAGCTGCGACCTCAAAGAAGAGTGGCAGTTCGGCAAGGAGCCATATTCACGTGCCGCCCCTCCGCCTCTGGTGAGTCGTTTCTTTTTCTCTTTTTCTTTGACTCTCCCGACTTCTTCGTTGCCGAGTCCGTCTTGTCCTATCTGACCAGTCGGCTTTGGTCAGAACCCCCCCTCCAGCCAGCAGCCGGCACCGTGGGACCAGACCGCAAATTCCTCCCCGACCGGGCGGAGAGCGATGTTGACGACCCCAACTTGGGGGCGGCGGCCCTGGAAGACGATGCCGAGGGAGGAGGCGGCGCAGTGGGTGGCCCAAGACTTGGGGCCAGTCTCGAGGACTGGCCTGACGATGACGAGGAGGTCGCCCCGCGCCACCAGCCAGGAGCCGGCCAGCCGGGCGCGAGCTCGTCCGCCGCGCCGGACGCCCAAGGCGGCGCTAAGAAGCGCAGGGCCGGGACGAGCCTGTTCGGCAGCCGGCCGAAGAAGCCCAAGGGCTCAGCCGCGGCGACCAAGCAGGACGAAGCGGCCGCAAAGGCCAACCGCTTCCGCAAGGTGGTGAAGACGCCGCAGCTGATTTCTGCGTAAGTGCTACCTCCCTTTGCACCTTCACTTTTCTTCGTTGACTCTATCTGAAATTCCTTTGCTTTTATATTCTTGACTTTAGGGCCCCGCTCTCTCTTGAGAAGTCGGCCGCCGGCTCCGTCATGAAGTTGGCGAAGACCTCCTCCACCACTCGGCGGATTGATCCGGTTGCCGACCTCCGGGAGGCGACGGAGCGGAACGCGCGGGAGGCGTGCGAGGAGCGGGAAGCCGCCCGCTTGAAAAAGGCGGAAGCCGACAAGGCGGAGGCCGCCGCCCTGAAGAAGCTGGCGGAAGCCGAGGCCGCCGACGCGGAGAAGAAGCATGCTGTAGAAGCCGCACACCGTCAGTCGGCGGTGTTCGTCGTCCCCTTGAACTCTGCGCCGCCACCACCAGAGTTCACGGCGCAGACTGGGGAAGTCGGCGACGAGAACCTGATCATGGAGAGGGACGGCGACGACATTGCCACGCTGGACGTAATTGTGCCGCCACCGCCGCCATCCGGGAGCGCGCCGGGCGGGCAGCCGGCGGACCCGCCGGTGCCGCCAACTGAAGACGTGGTGGCGACGGGCCTGGCTCTCGAGGTCGGCACGCCGACGCGCCGCCGTCTCACGAAGGCGGCCTCGGTGTCGCGCCCTCTGGAGACCGGTGCCACGAGCTCCACGATCCCGGACACCGAGGCGACGAGCGCCGCGCCCACAGGGTGGGTGCGGGGAGGCGGGACGGGCCTGTTGAACCGGGCGCTTTTGGACGTCCAAGCCAAGCTCCGAGCCGAGGGCGAGGCCATCAGGGAATGCACCAAGGCGTATCTGGCATCACGAGCAGCCATCCGGGTACATGTCCTTCCTTCTTTGTTTTTGTTTCTTGTTCTTCTATGTGGGGGCGCGCCAGCGCACCCACTGGGTATAGTCCCCGAGTTTCGGGCCGGCTACTGAGCAGGCGGCTCGAACACTAATCGGCGAGTTCCAAGTACCAACACTTTGTCTGAAATTTTGTTGCAGGATTACCACAATCTTCGCTTGACCGCCTTCAATGCCAACGTTGAGGAGTTGGCCAAGCGGACCGCGGACTTGTCGGACAGCCGGGGTGAGTCCTCTTCCTTCTCTGCGGGGGCGCGCTGGCGCACCCGCGGGATGTAGTCCCCGAGATTCGGGCCGACTGCTGAGCAGTCGGGCCGGATCTTCCTGGCGACCTTTCTTCTTTTGTTGATGATTCCTTTCTTCGCGGGGGCGCGCTGGCGCACCCGCGGGCTATAGTCCCCGAGATTCAGGCCGACTGCTAAGCAGTCGGGCCGGATCTCCCCGGCGACCTTTCTTCTTAGTTGACGACTGACACCTCTCCTTCTTCTTCTTCAGAGGCCAACGCCGCCCTGCAGCAGCAGCTGCGTGAGGCCAACACTGCGCTGCGTGTCAAGGAGGAGGAGTGCGGCCGGCTGGCGGAGGAGCGCGACCGGCTGGCTACGCAGCTGGCGGAGCAGAAAGAGCTGCTCAAGAAGGCTCAGAGGAGGCGGAGGACAAGGAGACCGCCCTCCTTGCCGAATTCGCGTCTGAGCGCTCCTCCTGGACCGACACGGAGGCGACGCTGGTCTCCAGCTTCCATGCGATCGAAGATCTCGTCGACGGTGAGCTTCCCCTCATTTTCCTTTTCTAAGCTGACGACTGCTAGTTGAGTCGACCTCTAGTCTTTAACCTTGTTCTTCGTTCTTCTACCTTGGCAGACTTCTTCCCCGGCCATTCGGACGCCGCCAACCAAGCCATCGAGGCTGATCGTGAAGGGTGGAGGGCGGACGGCGCACAGATCGCTGCCAACGCCCCCCGAACTCTTGGCGAGCAGATCCTGAGCATCAAGGCCCGCCTTCGGCCGGCCCACCGGATGCTGCGCCGGCTTCAACGTGTCGGCGCCCAGGCGATTGCCGCCCTGTGGCCGGATATGCAGGCACCGCGCACCCCCAGTCGGACTGCCGACTGGCTGGAGGTAGCAGCTGGCCGCCTTGAGGCCTAGAAGGGCTCTTCAGTCCGGGCTGGAGCGCGTCGGGCCTTAGATGTTGCCAAGGCATGGTATCCTAGGCTGAGTCTAGCCCAACTAGCCACGTTCCGGCTAGAAGCTCAGCCAGAGTTGGCGGTCGTGGAAGACGATCTCGTCAAGCGTACAGCATCGATCGCCGAATACACCGACACCAGCGTCTTCGTCCCGGAGCGGGCTGAGAACGGCGAGGAGGCGCCGCCGGAGTGGTTTGGGCTGAACCCGGACGACGGCGAGGACTCGGCAGAGGTGATTGACTCTAGTGGCGAGGAAGAAGGCGAGGAGGAGGGAGGAGACGAGGAGGAGGCGCCAGAGGTCGGAGCAGACGGCCAGCCCCAGCTCGACCGCGTCTCTAGCAACGAGCCGCGCCCAACCGAGCCAGCTGCTGCCAGAGGTGACCAAGCGGAGACCAACCAGCCGGCCGCTCCGGCAACTGGCACCACCGACCCCTCCGGTCCTCCGAATTCGTCTATAGTTTCCTAGGCTGCCACTTCATCTTTGTTTTTATCTGCTTAATAGTCTCAATGAACTTGTTAATTTGCACAATTCCACCCATGGGGTGTATCTTGAACTTCTGTTTGAAGATTTTGCCAAGGGCCTTTTCTATGTAAATATTTATCCGCGTTCTATCTCTTCTTGCTTATTGCTCTTTGGCTTTTTCCTTTGCCGCCTTCCCTTGGTTGCCGTCTTGCCAGTCGGACAGCCGCTCTACGGACTGTTGCTGGATCAAATACTTAGCTTCTTTGGGAAGGCAAGTACTTAGCCATTTAGAGTTTGTTAGCAAGTTAATTAGAAAACGGCGAGCCGACTGCTCAAGAGTCGGTTGTGAAAGGCTGGAAGCCGGCTTAAACTATGTACATGCTTTGAGTCCTTAGCCATTTTTCATGTGGACACCCATTCTACCTTACTCCTGCCCACCAGACAGTCGCTCTGCGAGCTGCGGCTTCTAATAGGAGACGGCTTAAGTGCCACACACTACTTGTCCGGCTGCAGGAAGTCATTTCATAGTTCAAGACGACAAGTCCCCGGGCCAACTAGTCAAACCCGGTTCCAAGTGGCATAACAAAGAATAACATACTCATAGGCATAATTCTTATCATATAGATAACATAGGGCAGTCCCCGAGCTCTTCTCTGGGGGCCCGAGGTCTTCGTACTTTAATACAAAAGGTAGCGTGGTACATACTGCATTAACTGTAAAATCTTCGGAGGAGGTTTGCATTCCATGGCCGCTCCGTCTCTTTGCGGGAGTCGTCCCTCTTGCGTGCTCGGGGCTTTTGAGCATCGATCAGGTAGTAGGAGTCATTGCCCAACACTTTGCTGATGACGAAAGGGCCTTCCCAAGGTGCTGAGAGCTTGTGCTTACCGGCTGTTCGCTGAATCAGCCCGAGCACAAGGTCTCCTTCCTAGAAAGATCTCGGCTTGACCTTTCGGTTGTAGTATCGGCGCAGGCTCTGCTGGTAGATGCTGGACCAGCTGAGTGCCAACAGCCGGCCCTCTTCCAGCAGATCGACGTCATCTTGACGTGCTTCTTCTGCTTCCTCTATGGTGTACATGGTGATTCGAGGGGAGTCGAATTCTATGTCCGTTGGGATGACGGCTTCGGCACCGTAGACGAGGAAGAAGGGCGTGAAGCCGCTTGACTTGTTTGGAGTTGTGCGCAGGCTCCAGAGGACGGCTGGCAACTCGTCAAGCCAGCAGCCGGCCGATCGCTCCAGAGGCTCGACCAGCCGAGGCTTGATGCCAGACAGGATGAGGCCGTTTGCTCGCTCTACTTGGCCGTTGGACTGTGGATGGGCAACGGACGCTAAGTCCAGTCGGATGCCCTGCGTCATGTAGAAACGGGCCAAGGTACCTTTGGCAAAGTTCGTGTCGTTGTCGGTGATGATGCTGTGTGGTATGCCGTACCGAATTGTGATGTCGGAGATGAAGGTCACAGCAGTCGGACCATTCAACTTCTTGATTGGTTTTGCTTCTATCCACTTGGTGAACTTGTCCACTGCGAGAAGTAAGCGAGTCAAGCCGCCTCGTGCCATCTTGAATGGTCCCACCATGTCCAGGCCCCAAACAGCAAAGGGCCAGGCAATGGGAATAGTCTTGAGTGCAGAAGCCGGCTGATGTGGCTTGGAGCGGAACTTCTGACACCCTTTGCATTTTTGGACCAAGGCCTTGGCGTCTTCAAGAGCAGTCGGCCAGAAGAAACCATGGCGGAAGGCTTTGGCGACGAGTGCTCTTGAAGCCGCGTGGTGGCCACACTCGCCTTGATGGATGTCCTTGAGAATTGCTTGGCCTTGCTTCGGCTCCACGCAGCGCTGGTAGACACCAGTGACACTGCGCCTTACAAGCTCTCTGTTGACTATGGTGTAGGCTGCCGCCCGACATTGCACTTGTCGAGCTAAGATCTCATTAGTTGGCAGCTCTTTGTTCACCAGGAATTTGAGGATGGGATAGGCCCATGATGGTGCTACAATTTTTGCAACTGTCAAGACTGCGACTTGGACGAGGGCGGCTGGGCCGGGAGGTGGTGGGTTGGAGTCGGCAGCCGCTTGCTGTGTTGATGAAGTCCCCTGGCCGATTGGCATAGTCCCCGGGCCGGGCTCTGGAGTCTCCGGGCCGACCGCCGCAGTCCCTGGGCCGGGTGCGACTGCCACGATCCCCGCGCCGTCTGCCGGAATACTCGTGCCATCTGCAGGGGCTCTCAAGTCGGATCCGACTGCTTCAGGAGGAGCCGACACGAAGATAGAGTTTGACTCTGGCGATGGCTTGACAGACGGCTTGAGGAGGCGCTGAAGGGCGACGCCGGACGGTATTGCTTGTCGGGTGGAGCCGATTCATGCCAGGGCGTCTGCTTGGTCGTTGTTGTTTCTTGGCACATGTAGAAACTCGCACCCCTCAAAATATCCACTGAGTTGCTGTACGAGGAAGCAGTAGCTCGCCATGTTTGTGTCTTTGGCATCCCAATCGCCTGACGACTGCTGGACCACCAAGTCGGAGTCACCATAGCATAGGATCCGGCGAATGCCGAGCTCTTTGGCCAGCCGGAGCCCGTGAATGAGTGCCTCGTATTCGGTGACATTGTTGGAGGTGGCAAAATGGATTTGCAGTGCATATTCGAGCTTGTCGCCTTTGGGAGAGGTGAGGACGATGCCAGCTCCCAAGCCGGTGCGCATCTTGGAGCCGTCGAAATGCATCCGCCAATGGGTGGACTCGGGCGCTAGCGGCAGATACTGGGTCTCGGCCCAGTCGACGAGGAAGTCGGCCAGCGCTTGCGACTTGATGGCGGTGTGTGGCTGGTAGTAGATGGTGTAGGGGGCCAAATCTATGGCCCATTTGGCCACTCGGCCCGAAGCATCCCGGCTCCCGATGATCTCGGCTAGTGGAGCCGTGCAGACCACAGTGATTGGATGTTCTTGGAAGTAAGGCTTCAATTTCTTGGCGGCAAAGTGCACACCGTAGCACATCTTCTGGTAGTGGGGGTAGTTTTGCTTGGAGGTCGACAGTACTTCACTCAAATAATATACCGGTCTCTGGACTGGTAGTGCCTTGCCTTCCTCCTTGCGCTCTACTACGATGACTGTGCTGACTACTCGGCTGGTGGCGGCGATGTAGAGGAGCATGGGTTCCTTAGGAGTCGGAGCCGCCAGGACAGGTGGAGTAGTCAACATCTTCTTCAGTTGGAGAAAAGCTTCATCTGCCTTGTGGTTCCACTCGAAGGAAGTGGTCTTCTTCATGAGTTGGTATAGGGGGAGAGCCTTCTCGCCCAGCCGACTAATGAATCGGCTGATGGATGCCAAACAGCCGGTGAACTTTTGTACGTCCAGCAGTCGGCTGGGTACCTCCATCCTCTCAATGGCCTTGATCTTCACAGGGTTGCACTCTATGCCGCGTTCAGAGACTAGGAAGCCAAGGAGCTGGCCGGCTGGTACTCCGAAGACGCATTTCTCCGGATTGAGCTTGATTTGAAATCGGCGCAAGTTCTCAAAGGTCTCCTTGAGGTCTTCCAGCAGTGGTCCACGCTTCTCCATCTTCACCACCACATCGTCCACGTAAACGTGGGCATTTCTGCCGAGTTGCTTGAGGAGGCACTTCTGCATGCAACGTTGGAAGGTGGCGCCGGCGTTCCTCAAGCCGAACGTCATGGTCAAGTAGCAGAAGGCTCCAAACGGCGTGATGAAGGCGGTCTTCAGCCTATCGGCCGGGTTCAAATTGATCTGGTGATATCCCGAATATGCATCCAAGAAACTCAACAGCTCGCATCCGGCTGTGGAGTCTATCACTTGGTCGATCCTTGGCAAAGCGAACGGGTCCTTGGGGCATGCTTTGTTGAGGCTAGTGTAGTCAATACACATTCGCCATTGCTTGTTCTTCTTCAGTACCAGGACCGGGTTGGCTAGCCATTCTGGAAAGAACACCTCCATGATGAAGCCGGCTGCCAGCAGCCGGGCTATCTCTTCTCCAACAACTCTTCTCTTCTCTTCTCTTCTGACAAGCGGCGCAAGGGCTTCCTGCTGGCTTGGCGTCAGACCGAACATGTAATTTGTGCTTGGCGAAATCCATCAGGACACCTGGCATGTCTTTAGGGGACCATGCAAAGATGTCCCGATTCTCACGGAGGAAATCGACGAACTCACCTTCCTATTTGCTGTCGAGGTTTGCACCTACGACATCGTACCTCTCCGGGTGCTCCGGGTCCAAGGGTATCTTCTTCGTTTCTTTGCCAGCTTGAACGAGCCCTCAGCTTCCGACTCCCTGGGATCGGGCGACATCTCTGGCTGCTTGCTTGCCATCGCCACAACCCGGTCAAGGAGCCGCTTCTCAACTGCGATCACGAGGGACTCGGCCGGCCGACTGCTTTCTGTTGCGCAGGCAGACGATTTCTTGTAGTCGCCAGTTATGGTCAGAATCCCCTTGGAACTCGGCATCTTCATCTTGAGGTAGGCATAGTGGGGGACAGCCATGAACTTGGCCAGGGCAGGCTGGCCAAGTAACGCATGGTATGGGCTCTCGAGGTCCACCACCTCGAACCAAACTGACTCTCGGCGGAAATCATCTTTCTCCCCAAAGAGGACGTTAATCAAAATTTTGCCGATTGGTGAACAGGAAAGGCCAGGAACTATGCCATGGAATACTGTCTGGCTGGACTGAAGCTGCCTCTGTCTGATTCCTAATTTATCCATGGTATCCTTGTAAAGGATGTTGATGCTGCTGCCGCCGTCTATCAGGACTCTGGAGAAGCGAGAAGCTCGCTTGTCCGTGGCAAAGGTGGCGTCCAAAACCAAGGCATAGGAGTCGAGTTTGGGCATTACTTCCGGGTGGTCAGCTCTGCTCCAGCTGATGGGCTTCTCAGACCAATGCATGGACTCTGGTGTCTCAAATGCTACTGCATTCACCTCCTGCTACTGCAGCCGCCTGCTGTGTCGATCATCGGCCACGCTGGTGAACACGACATAGGATCCATGCTCTTCTGGGTACTCATCTTGTATCGCGCCGACTGGTCTGACCACTGATACGTCTCCAACGTATCTATAATTTTTGATTGCTCCATGCTATATTATCTACTATTTTGGACTATATTGGGCTTTATTTTCCACTTTTATATTATTTTTGGGACTAACCTATTAACCGGAGGCCCAGCCCAGAATTGCTGTTTTTTTTGCCTATTTCAGTGTTTCGAAGAAACGGAATATCAAACGGAGTCCAAACGGAATAAACCTTTCTGGAACGTGATTTTCTTCCCGAATATGACCCAGGAGACTTCGACCCTACGCCAAGGAAGCTTCGAGGTGGGCACGAGGTAGGGGGCGCGCCCTATACCCCCAGGTGCGCCCCCACCCTCGTGGGCCCACCGAAGCTCCACCGACGTACTTCTTCCTCCTATATATACCTACGTACCCCCAAACGAACAGAGGGGGAGCCAAAAACCTAATTCCACCGCCGCAACTTTCTATATCCATGAGATCCCATCTTGGGGCCTGTTCCGGAGCTCCACCGGAGAGGGCCTTCATCACGGAGGGCTTCTACATCATCATAGCCTCTCCGATGAAGTGTGAGTAGTTTACCTCAGACCTCCGGGTCCATAGTTATTAGCTAGATGGCTTCTTCTCTCTTTTTGGATCTCAATACAAAGTTCTCCCCCTCTCTCGTGGAGATCTATTCGATGTAATCTTCTTCTTTTTGCGGTGTGTTTGTTGAGACTTGAGACCGATGAATTGTGGGTTTATGATCAAGTCTATCTATGAATAATATTTGAATCTTCTCTGAATTCTTTTATGTGTGATTGGTTATCTTTGCAAGTCTCTTTGAATTATCCATTTGGTTTGGCCAACTAGATTGGTAGTTCTTGCCATGGGAGAAGTGCTTAGCTTTGGGTTCGATCTTGCTGTGTCCTTTTCCAGTGACAGAAGGGGCAGCAAGGCATGTATTGAATCGTTGCCATCGAGGATAACAAGATGGGGTTTATTTCATATTGCATGAATTTATCTCTCTACATCATGTCATCTTGCTTAAAGCGTTACTCTGTTTTTAACTTAATACTCTAGATGCATGCTGGATAGCGGTCGATGAGTGGAGTAATAGTAGTAGATGCAGAATCATTTCGGTCTACTTGTCACGGACGTGATGCCTATATACATGATCATGCCTAGATATTCTCATAACTATGCTCAATTATGTCAATTGCTCAACAGTAATTTGTTCACCCATCGTAGAATACTTATGCTCTTGAGAGAAGCCACTAGTGAAACCTATGGTCCCCGGGTCTATTCTCATCATATCAATCTCCATCACTTTAATCTTGCTTTACTTTTTACTTTGCTTTTTTACTTTTCACTTTGCATCTCTATACCAAAAATACCAAAAATATTATATCTATCAGATCTCACTCTCGTAAGTGAACATGAAGGGATTGACAACCCCTAATCACGTTGGTTGCGAGTAGCTATTGTTTTGTGCAGGTATGAGGGACTTGAGTGTGGCCTCCTACTGGATTGATACCTTGGTTCTCAAAAACTGAGGGAAATACTTACGCTACTCTGCTGCATCATCCTTTCCTCTTTGGGGAAATCCAACGCAAGCTTGAAAGTGCAACTATCCCTAGGTGGTTTTGGTAATTCATAACAACATATAGCTCATTGAGCTAATGCTATTCCAAGATGATTATTTCAGGAAAGCTCAATGATTGGCATGGCATGGATGTGAAAGTGGAACCCTCGAAATGCTAAGGACAAAGGATTGGCTCAAGCTCAAAAGCTCAAGACTCTTCATTTTATATTTTAGTGATCCAAGATCACATTGAGTCTTTAGGAAAAGCCAATACTATCAAGGAGGGATGAGGTGTTGCTTAATGAGCCTCTTGCTTCATGTGCTTAGTGATATGCTCCAAAACCCTCAACTACTTTCCCATATCCACATATGACCTAAACCCTAAGCCAAACTCGGTCCTACTGATTTTTCCTATCCGGCGCCACCGAGTTTCACTTGTCATTAGACACTGCCAAACCCTAGCAATTCGGTCCTACCGATAGGGATCTCGGTCTCACCAAGATGGGGTTGCAAACTCTCTGTTTCCCTTTCGTAACTTTTCGGTCCCACCGAAAGAGCGAATCGGTCCCACCGAGATTGCAATGTAAACTCAGTGTTTCCCCTTTGTAACTTTTCGGTCTCACCGAGTTCCACTCGGTCTCACCGAAAGAGCAAATCAGTCCCACCGAGTTTGCCTGACCAACTCTCTGGTTAGCTAATTACCAAATTCGGTCTCACCGAGTTTGTGTAATCGGTCTCACCGAGATTATGTTATGCCCAAACCCTAACCATATCGGTCCTACTGAGTTGCATGTCAGTCCCACCGAAAATCACTAACGGTCACTAGGTTTACATTTTCGGTCCGACCGAGCTTATCGATTCGGTCCCACCGAGATTGGAAAACTGTGTAACGGTTGGATTTTGTGTGGAGGCTATATATAACCCTCCACCTCCTTCTCATTCAGTGAGAGAGCCATCAGAACACACACACCATTCCAACTCATATGTTCTGAGAGAGAACCACCTACTCATGTGTTGAGACCAAGACATTCCATTCCTACCATATGAATCTTGATCTCTAGCCTTCCCAAGTTGCTTTCCACTCAAACCCTCTTTCCACCAAATCCAAATCCTATGAGAGAGAGAGAGTTGAGTGTTGGGGAGACTATCATTTGAAGCACAAGAGCAAGGAGTTCATTACCTACACACCATTTGTTACTTCTTGGAGAGTGGTGTCTCCTAGATTGGCTAGGTGTCACTTGGGAGCCTCCGACAAGATTGTGGAGTTGAACCAAGGAGTTTGTAAGGGCAAGGAGATCGCCTACTTCGTGAAGATCTACCGCTAGTGAGGCAAGTCCTGTGTGGGCGATGGCTATGGTGGGATAGACAAGGTTGCTTCTTCGTGGACCCTTTGTGGGTGGTTGCTTCTTCGTGGACCCTTCGTGGGTGGAGCCCTGTGTGGACTCGCACAACCGTTACCCTTGGGTGGAGCCCTGTGTGGACTCGCACAACCGTTACCCTTCGTGGGTTGAAGTCTCCATCAACGTGGATGTAGGATAGCACCACCTATCCGAACCACAGGAAAAACATCCATGTCTCCAATTGCGTTTGAATCCTCCAAACCCTTCCCTTTACATTCTTGCAAGTTGCATGCTTTACTTTCCGCTGCCAATATACTCTTTGCAAGCTTGCTTGAATTGTGTGATGATTGCTTGACTTGTCCCACAATAGCTAAAATCTGCCAAGAACTAAAATTGGGAAAAGGTTAAGTTTTTATTTGGTCAAGTAGTCTAATCACCCCCCTCTAGACATACTTCGATCCTACAAGTGGTATCAGAGCTTTGGTCTCCATTTGCTTGATCTCCATAGCCTTTGGTGGTCATAGCCTTGGTTTCACAACCTAGGAGAGTATGGCGTCTAGTGAGGGAAATTATCACCGTAGAGGTCCTTACTTTGATGGTACTAATTTTGCTAGTTGGAAGCACAAAATGAAAATGCATATTCTTGGACATAACCCGGCCGTTTGGGCTATTGTGTGTGTTGGTTTGCAAGGTGACTTCTTTGATGGGAGAGAACCGAACCGTGAAGCTACCGCGGATGAGTTGAAGATGTTGCAATACAATGCTCAAGCTTGTGATATTCTCTTCAACGGATTGTGCCCCGAAGAATTCAACAAAATCAGCCGCCTTGAGAATGCAAAGGAAATTTGGGACACTTTGATTGATATGCACGAAGGTACCGACTCTGTCAAGGAATCCAAGTTGGATGTGCTTCAAAGCCAACTTGACAAGTTCAAGATGAAGGATGGTGAAGGTGTCGCCGAAATGTACTCTAGGCTTTCTCTCATCACAAATGAGATTGCCGGCTTAGGAAGTGAAGAGATGACCGGTAGATTCATCATCAAGAAGATTCTAAGAGCCTTGGATGGAAAATATGATACCGTGTGCACATTGATCCAAATGATGCCCAATTACAAAGATCTCAAGCCAACGGAAGTGATTGGAAGAATTGTTGCTCATGAGATGTCACTTAAGGATAAAGAGGAACTTCACAACAAATCAAGTGGTGCCTATAAAGCCTCATGTGAAGCCCCTACATCATCAAGTGAGAAACAAGACTTTAATGAAGAATTGAGCTTAATGGTGAAGAACTTCAACAAGTTCTACAAGAGTAGAAGCAAAGATAGAAGCTTCAAGTCAAGGTCCTACAATGACAAAAGATCTTCTAGTCGAGAGCGAAACTGCTACAATTGTGGAAGACCCGGACACTATTCCAATGAGTGTACGGCTCCCTACAAGAGAAGAGAATATTCTCCAAGAAGAAGAAGCAAATAATCACCACCAAGAGAGAGAACGAGTAGAGATGATCGTTATGAACGAAGATACTCACGGAGAAGCAAGGATTCGGAAAGGAAGGAAAAATCATCAAGGAGCTACACAAGACGAAGACATCAAGCTCATGTTGGTGAATGGGTATCCGGCTCCGACTCCGACAGCCACTCCGAGAGAAGTTATCACTCCGACTCCGAAGATACTCAAGATGAAGGTGTTGCCGGTCTAGCACTTGTGTCAACCAACTCCTACGACATATTTGACTCACCAAATGAAGGAATTGGAAGATGCTTCATGGCCAAAGGTCCTAAGGTAACACACCCCGAGTATGTTGATTTCAATAGTGATGAAGATGACTTGTTAGGTGATGATTTGCTTGTTGACAACTCTAGTGATGAATACTATGATGAAATGTCAATTAAACATGCTAATCAAGATAAAACGAATGACAATGATAAGGAGAAGATTGAGGCCCTAACTAAAGAACTAAACACTCTTAAGTTAGCTCATGAAACCATCTTCGAAGATCATCGAGAACTTTTAAGAGCTCATGAGAAATTACGCTTTGAAAAGCTCAATCTTGAGCAAGAGCATGAGTTCTTAAAAGCAATCAATGATGATCTCCGCAAGAAAAGTTCTTCTTACATTGCCAAGCGTTTACTCTTATCCACTTACATGCCTCAAGTCAAGTCTAACAAGAAAGATTCTTCCTCTAGTAGTAACAATGATCATGCTAAATCCAATATTGTTACTTCCAGTAGCTCTCTTGATTCCACTAATGATTCTCTTAGCCAAGTTACACTTGAGCAAGAAAATAGCTTATTGAAGGGAATTATAGAGAAAGGAGTGTACAAAAGCCTTGCCGGGAGTAAGCAATTCGAGGAAATTGTGCGCAAGCAAGGAATGCACCGGAAGAATCAAGGTGTTGGTTTTGAACAAAAGTTCAATGCCAATGGAGTTGAGTGGGAAGAAGATCAATACCCCAAGACAAAGTTTGTCCCTCAACAAGAGAAGTATGCTTCTTTCAAGGGGACACAAGCTCAAGATGATCTTCCACCACAAGACTACGAGCAAAAAGGCAAGGACAAGCTTCAAGAGGAAATTGATGCATTTGAAGAAGCTCCTAAGACCTTAGTCAAGTGGATTCCCAAGACTACTTCAAGTTCCACTTCATCAAGTACGACTACAACTCCAAGGATTCCCATCAAGATGATGTGGATCCAAAAGAAGAAGAACTAGAGAGTTCTTGAAGGTGACTCCGCCAACATACTTCACTCTTATCATTTTGGCAAGAACAAGTGCAATCAACTTCCACATCTTGCACTAGTTCAAGGAGTCACAAACCCTCTTGTTGGTAAGACAAGGGACAAGGTAACTAAAAGTTTTCATGGACATCATCTTTTGTGTGCATCACTCTATGTCTATGGATATCCTTGTTTGTTCCTTGTGGGACTAACCCATGTAGGTATTGAAAGTGCAATTCACTCAAATGGATAGCTCCAAGAGATCTACATCAACATTGAGCATCCACATCTTCAATATCTACATGAAGTCATCATCGACAAAACCCAAGGTTAGTTCATCCCTCTTAGGGGGGATATCACATCTAGGGGGAGCTTTACTCTAAGACTTGAGCTAAAGCAACTCTAAAGATGTGAACACAACAATGCTTTATGTAAAAGTGGTAACCCCACTTGAGCTTAAACGATGAGTATGACCTATGATCAAGTGTTCTCACTTGACTCCTAAGTCAATATACTCATATATAGATGACCTAGTCATCGCAAATTGCTTGATAGATGCTAGAATTGGTTGTGCATGCCTTGTCACATATTTCATTTGCCATCTTATTGTGTGAGCATGCTGGTTGCATATTTTACTCATTCGAGGACATCCACTTGTTGTTTTGATTGTTTGGTTTTATCTTCTTTTGCCAAGTGGATGGACAAGAATGCCTAAGAACCTCCTCTAGCTATCTATGCTTTTCTCGTCTCAAACTCTATTCATGCTGCATCACAAATTTGATCAAGTCAGATTCGAACCACTCTGTGTGAGGAGCGCTCGGAGTCCCCGATTCGTCATAGAATTAAACTTCCAAAACCTCTTTATGATTCTCGGTCTGACCGATACTCCACTTTCGGTCCTACCGAGATCATTAAGTTGATCTAGGTTTTCGATCTCGGTGCAACCGATTTGAACCTTTCGGTCACACCGAGTTTCAGTAACTGCACGCAGTTATGAATCTCGGTGCCACCGAGTTGTTCCACTCGGTCACACCGACAGGGTCGGGCTATATATAGTCACGGGCAAAATTTGGAAATTTCTCCAAACCCCTTCGCCCGCGCGATAGCCTCCTCTGCCCTCGTGGTCTCCGGATCGTCTTCTCGCCGCCAGCCGCCTCCAGTCGCTGGTCTCCGTCGCTGTCAACGGGAATTCTGCCCCGCCGTTGCCGCCGTAGCAAGTCCCCGCCGAACTAGGGTATGGACTTGATCTTTGTGCTATTCCTCAATCTGATTCCTAGCACATTGTGATCATATTGATTCTAGCCACGTTTGATAAACTTCTATCCAGTCAAAACGCCCATAGATTAGGTTTGATTCGAAAATTCTAGGTTTAGGTTTCCGCCGAAACCATCTCGGACCCACCGAGTTGAAAAACTCGGTCCCACCGATTTGGCTTATGCCATTGCACAAGTGAGACTCGGTCTGACCGAGAATTACTTATCGGTGTGACCGATTTTGGAACTCTGTGAAACCCTAGCAGTCTCGGTGCCACCGAACTGTGACTCGGTCCTACCGAGTTCACTAGTTTAGGTTCCAAAACTGCTTCGGTATCACCGAGTTTGAAAATCGATAGATCCGAGATGACTTCAGTGGGAAACTAAAACTAAGTTTTTGGATCATTCTTTTTGCAAAAATCTCTGCATTTTGTGATGCTCATCCTTTCTACCTCATCTATAAACTATTCACAGGGTCAGCAGTCAGTTTGCAGCATGTCAGACCAGAGTGATAGCCAGAATCTATCTGAGCAGCAAGTGGTGATGAGTGAGGGCACTAGTCCCTCCAGCTCTTCTGATGAAGGCAGCAGGAGCACTCCTAGCAATTTACCAAAGGCTGCCACGAGAAAAAGGAAGAAGAGGACTTCAAATTCCGAAGATGAGGACTATGTGGCAGAGGAAGAGGCCACTTCCAAGAGAGTTGAGCCAGCTCAAGGCACTAAGCCAGGTCTGAAAATCGAAAGGCCAGCAGGCAGGCAGCCCATGTCAAAGGCAAGAGCCTCAACTGAGAAGCCCACTCCCCAAGAGCCAGCTGCTGCAGAAGGCAAGAAGAGAAAGGAAAGGGTGAAGAAGACTGTGGCTAGAGTGCTTGGAAAAGCTTCCATCATGGAAGAGGAAGAGGAAGAAGAGGTAGCTGCACCAGCACCCAAGGCACCCAAGCTGATGGGTGATGCCATAAGGTCAGGGGCTACTGCATCTAAGCCCAAAGCTGCCTCCAAGCCAAAACCAAAGAGGAATACAAGGAGCATTCCTGCAGCTGAGAAGAACAAGGCCCCAGTGCCTGAGACTGTTGCTGAAGAAGAGGAAGAGAATGTCCTGAGAAAGCTAAAGCCCAAGATCCCAGACCACAACGATGCTCAACCTGTGGATGAGGATATGAAGCTCAGGAGAGATTCAGGGCTAAGGAAATGGAGAGAAGCAGACCCGTATGCTTCAAGGAGAAGGACTGCCGTGGACTACAGGTTTCACACCAAGGAGCAGCAGGATTTTTATGAGACAGTGCTGCTAGATAAGAAGCCCATTGTCTGTGATATGCGTTGGGTTGATTGGACATACATCAAGGACAATGAGGAGCACTATCCTAGAGTGCAAGACAGCTTCATAGCTTGTGGAGTAGCTGACTTTGTTGGGCAGAAGCCCACAAAGTGGAACGAGGAACTTATCATGCAGTTCTACTCCACAGCTCACTTTTATCCAGATGGGAGGATCACATGGATGTCTGAGGGTACAAGGTACCAATCTACAGTGGCTGAGTGGGCACAAATCATAAATGCCCCAGAGGAGCAAGATGATGACTTGGATATCTATGCCAAGAAGAAAATGGACCACAACTCAATGTCAAATATGTACAAGGAGATCCCAAATGAAGCACTTGATACCTTCAAGTTTGGCTCAGTACATTACCTTCTGTCAGGGCTCCCGATGATCAATTGGATACTAAGGCACACCTTATTGCCTAAGTCTGGAGATCACAAGATGACCAGAGGCCATGCTATCAACTTGCTACATGTGTTTGATGTGCCTCATAAGTTCAAGGTGATGAGCCTCATAGTGGAAACAATCAAGAGGACTGCAGCAGACCAAAAGAGGAGTTGCGGATATGCCCCTCAAATTTAGGAGCTCATCAACTCCAAGATGGGCACGGGCATATATTTATTGGACAAGGAACATTCGCCCATCCGTCCAGATTTTGAGAACAATGAAGTTGTGATGACTGAGAACGAGCCATCATCTGCCCAAGCATATGCAAAGAAGGAGAAGGCGAGGAAGGAGAAAGCTACCAAGATGCCAACTCAAGAGGAGGCATCTGAGTATTTCTAGAAGACTAAACAAGAGCAGCTTGGTTACTTGATTGCATCCACGCTGAGGATTGAGCAAAGTCTGGCCACCCTCACTAAGAATCAGCAGAGCCTAGAGAGAATCATGGAACAGAAGTTCTATGACTTGGATGTCAAAGTAACGGAAGTTCAGTCTGCAGTGGAGCAGCTCCAGGAGGACATGCAGGAGAGGAGAGGCAGGACTACCACTCATGCCTTTGCCAGAGTGCCACGAGGCCCGCGGTCATCTGCCGTGCCAGTTGCTGACACAAGAGCCACCACCTCAGCACCAGCCACAGTCTCAGTTCCACCAGCTCCAGCATCTACTTCAGCTCCAACTCCAGCGACTACTTCAGCATCTACCGAAGCCTTCGTCCTTGGAGTGATTCGGACTCCACCACCACCTGAAGATCAAGCCTGAGTGTCGATCTAGTGCTATGCATTTTCTAGGAACTTGTTGGTAACTTGTTGCCAAAGGGGGAGAAGATGTATAGATCATAGGCTTCGAGAGAGAGAGTGTTGCTTTTCTCTCTTGCTTTATTTGGTGGTTTTTCGAACTTGTTTGCTTTTGAGTGCTTGAGATACTACGTCATTATTTGTGAGACATTGATGATCATGTGTTTGATCATAAGCTACACTTAATGCTTGCTTAATGCTATTATCTTATCTATCTTATGTGATCATTCATTATTCTTGGTGATGAGTGCATGTATTTCATTCTTATCATTTTAAGCGCTCCACCAAGATGTATGTGACATGGAAGAGTAAACCATGACTCTAACTCTTTGTGCATTTGCAGTCCAAAGCAAATTTTAAATATGCACAAATTTAGAGGGAGCTCTTACTTATCACATACTTCTCAAAGCGACGATATATTTCATGCTTATTATCATTTGTCGAAGCTTTGATCTATATGTTGTCATCAATTACCAAAAAGGGGGAGATTGAAAGTGCAACTATCCCTAGGTGGTTTTGGTAATTCATAACAACATATAGCTCATTGAGCTAATGCTATTCCAAGATGATTATTTCAGGAAAGCTCAATGATTGGCATGGCATGGATGTGAAAGTGGAACCCTCGAAATGCTAAGGACAAAGGATTGGCTCAAGCTCAAAAGCTCAAGACTCTTCATTTTATATTTTAGTGATCCAAGATCACATTGAGTCTAGGAAAAGCCAATACTATTAAGGAGGGATGAGGTGTTGCTTAATGAGCCTCTTGCTTCATGTGCTTAGTGATATGCTCCAAAACCCTCAACTACTTTCCCATATCCACATATGACCTAAACCCTAAGCCAAACTCGGTCCTACCGATTCTTCCTATCCGGCGCCACCGAGTTTCACTTGTCATTAGCCACTGCCAAACCCTAGCAATTCGGTCCTACCGATAGGGATCTCGGTCTCCACCGAGATGGGGTTGCAAACTCTCTGTTTCCCTTTCGTAACTTTTCGGTCCCCCGAAAGAGCGAATCGGTCCCACCGAGATTGCAATGTAAACTCAGTGTTTCCCCTTTGTAACTTTTCGGTCTCACCGAGTTCCACTCGGTCTCACCGAAAGAGCAAATCGGTCCCACCGAGTTTGCCTGACCAACTCTCTGGTTAGCTAATTACCAAATTCGGTCTCACCGAGTTTGTGTAATCGGTCTCACCGAGATTATGTTATGCCCAAACCCTAACCATATCGGTCCTACCGAGTTGCATGTCAGTCCCACCGAAAATCACTAACGGTCACTAGGTTTACATTTTCGGTCCGACCGAGCTTATCGATTCGGTCCCACCGAGATTGGAAAACTGTGTAACGGTTGGATTTTGTGTGGAGGCTATATATAACCCTCCACCTCCTTCTCATTCAGTGAGAGAGCCATCAGAACACACACACCATTCCAACTCATATGTTCTGAGAGAGAACCACCTACTCATGTGTTGAGACCAAGACATTCCATTCCTACCATATGAATCTTGATCTCTAGCCTTCCCAAGTTGCTTTCCACTCAAACCCTATTTCCACCAAATCCAAATCCTATGAGAGAGAGTTGAGTGTTGGGGAGACTATCATTTGAAGCACAAGAGCAAGGAGTTCATTACCTACACACCATTTGTTACTTCTTGGAGAGTGGTGTCTCCTAGATTGGCTAGGTGTCACTTGGGAGCCTCTGACAAGATTGTGGAGTTGAACCAAGGAGTTTGTAAGGGCAAGGAGATCGCCTACTTCGTGAAGATCTACCACTAGTGAGGCAAGTCCTGTGTGGGCGATGGCCATGGTGGAATAGACAAGGTTGCTTCTTCGTGGACCCTTTGTGGGTGGTTGCTTCTTCGTGGACCCTTCGTGGGTGGAGCCCTGTGTGGACTCGCGCAACCGTTACCCTTGGGTGGAGCCTTGTGTGGACTCGCACAACCGTTACCCTTCGTGGGTTGAAGTCTCCATCAACGTGGATGTAGGATAGCACCACCTATACGAACCACGGGAAAAACATCCGTGTCTCCAATGGCGTTTGAATCCTCCAAACCCTTCCGTTTACATTCTTGCAAGTTGCATGCTTTACTTTCCACTACCAATATACTCTTTGCATGCTTGCTTGAATTGTGTGATGATTGCTTGACTTGTCCCACAATAGCTAAAATCTGCCAAGAACTAAAATTGGGAAAAGGTTAAGTTTTTATTTGGTCAAGTAGTCTAATCACCCCCCCTCTAGACATACTTCGATCCTACAAAGCTCAAGAGGTAGCAAGAAGAATTTCTGGCGCCGTTGCTGGGGAGTCTACGCAAAAAGTCAACATACCAAGTACCCATCACAATCCCTATCTCTCGCATTACATTAGTTGCCATTTGCCTCTCGTTTTCCTCTCCCCCACTTCACCCTTGTCGTTTTATTCGCTCTCTCTTTCCCAATCTCCTTCTCCTTCTCCGCCCCTCTTTCTCCGTTTGCCTTTCTCTCGCTTGCCTTGTCGTCATGGCTAATCTTATCTCTTTTCCGTTATCTCCCGAGAATGAAGTACTAAATTTTAAACAAAGGGAGGGAGAAAATCTGAAAGATGCTTGGTATAGAATTTGCAATGCTCAAAATAGATCTACTAGGAAGCAATCTACTTCAGTCCTTCTTCGCAATTTTTATGTGGTGCTAGTCCTTGGTATAGATATATCCTTGATACCATTACCGGGGGCAATTTCTTGGGTAGCCACACTTTTGATTCTTATAATGCTATGATAGATTTATTTGGCTCACTATCTCTTTTGTTTAGTGGAACTATGTTAACTTTGGAGTATGTTATGCAAGGGCTTGAAATTATTGAAAACAAAGTTGCTACCATTGAATCAATTGATAATCTAGATAAAAATATCCACAATCAAATTACCCAATATGGATCTAAGGCAGGAATGACTTTGAAAAATATTAAGGAAAAGGAACTCATGGTTAATGAGAAAATAAATCTAGATTCCACTAGAATTGATAAACTTGAGGGTATCATTACCAACTTAGGAACCGTTTTTTCTTCCGTAAAGAATACTTCTAGTCCTCCCACTAAAATTACCAAGCTTATGTATGTTCCTAAGAATAAGGATGAATCATCTACTAAGGAAACTGCGGATCTTAAATCTATAAGCATTCATCCCGATATTTTTGCTATCATTAAGGAACCTTATGCTACGAATGAATTTTTTGATCTTGTGCCTAAAAGTTTGATAATTACTAGAAAGGAAGAAATTTCTAAGAAAGATAGATGCCTCATTGAAGAATTGCCTACCAAAGATGGCAATACCTAGATCTATCCTCGCTTTTATGCCTAGCTAGGGGCATTAAACGATAGCGCATGTTGGGAGGCAACCCAATTTTATTTTTATTCCTTTCTTTTTGCTCCTGTTTAGTAATAAATAATTTATTTAGCCTCTGTTTTGGTTGTGTTTTTTGTGTTTAATAAGTGTTTGTGCCAAGTAGAACCGTTGGGAAGACTTGGGGAAAGTCTTGTTGAACTTGCTGTAAAAAACAGAAACTTTAGCGCTCACGAGAACTGCTGTAATTTTTATTTGGAGAGTGCTATTTAGTTAATTATTTTTTCAGATGATTAATAGATAAATTACTCACGTCCAGAAATTTATTTTAGAATTTTTGGGGTTCCAGATCTTGCGCTAGCTACAGATTACTACAGACTGTTCTGTTTTTGATAGATTCTGTTTTTCATGTGTTGTTTGCTTATTTTGATGAATCTATGGCTAGTAAAATAGTTTATAATCCATAGAGAAGTTGGAATACAGTAGGTTTAACACCAAGATAAATAAAGAATGTGCCGGGGTGCTGATCCACGGGCACCTATGGGACCGGCGGGCCGGGTCCCTTTCGGTTCGGCGGGGGCGGAGATCGTGCAAAGAGCAAATCGAGGCGAAGCACGTGAGCGATTTACCCAGGTTCGGGCCGCACGGATGCGTAAAACCCTACTCCTGCTTCATGGTTTTGTATTGATTTCTAGCTCGGGAGCGCGGAGTGCTACAGTACACACCAGCGGCCAGCAAGACCGAGCGTGAGTGTTCGAACTGGCTAACCCCCCCCCCTCTACGTTGCACACGGGCCTCCTTTTATATGCTCAAGGGGCTACCGACAGGTGGCAACGGAGGTAAAGGGCAAAAATGGAAAGGTGTTGTGGTAGGCACAGCTACCTGCTACAGTGTATCATACCTAACCCTGACGGCAGGGGACAAGGGTCTTAAATGCCCGTCTGTGTCGCCTAAACAGTGCGAAAAGGGACCGCCAGGGACGCCACCGTTTGCCACGATGGCGATCTTGTCAGCGCCGCTTGCCACCGCACGTCCCTAGCTGCACAGTCTTCCGCCACGTACGCCTGGAAGGACCCCAGAGCGACACGTTGGTGGATGTGCTGGAGCGCGGGCGCGGAGAGGTGGCTTGCCGCGACAAACGCCTTGCCGCGGTCGTTGTCTTGTCGCGTCCGGGAGCTTGTCGCTCACCGGGTCTTGCCGGAACGCGTGGTGCGCCGCGGCAAGTTCCTTGAAATGCCTTGAGTGGCCTTCTCGGCAAGCTCCTCTTGCCGGGGTCTTGTCTTCTTGACTTGGACACTTTGTTCTTGAATGGCTCCAAAGGAACCACGGAGGATCTTGGCGGTCACCCGGCAAGCCTTGCTGCAGGATGCTGCGACTGCCCGTGCACAAGTTCGGGATACTAGGGTACCCCTACTCTAGTACACCGACAGGAGCCCCTGGGCCTGGGCCATACACGGTGCCGAGCGCTGTTGGGCCAGGCCCAAAACAGGGCACGGGCACGCGCGGCCTAGGTTACGCCGTATCTCACTCCGTATCCACCGCGGCCTCCCCGAACGGCACGCGTTGAATGCGGCATCGTGGGAGAGGTCGTGGGGGTTTCTTTATTCAGAAATGCGGAACGTCCGCCCCCTCCCCCTTTAAAAGCAGGGGAAACAGGGGCAGTTGGCCCACTCGCCCGTTGCCGTTCCCAATCTCAGAAATCTCCGCCGCTCCCTTGCCTCCCCAAAGCTGAGGGAGAGAGAGCAGCGCTCCGCCCCCCATCGCCACTAGCACCACCAACGCCGTCGACCTCCTCCACTACTTCCGCCATGGCTCCAAAAGCCGACAAGGGGAAGACCGTGAAGACGACCGAGGCGCAGCGGCTCGCGGCGCTGCGGAAGGAGCGGTCCGTTTTCCCTCCCAAGCTCAGCGCGAAGGAGCTGAGGGAGAACTACTATCTGTTTTGGTCGGCGGAGACGCGCGCGCATCCGCGCACAAAGATTCTCCCCGCCGCCGCTTGGAAGAAGGCTCCGAATGGGTACCCCTTCTTCGCATTGTTCTTCTATTGCGGGCTCTGCCCGCCCTTCTCTGATTTCTTCTGCGACATCATGAACACCTATGGATTCCATCTCCTTGACTTCACCCCCAACGCCGTCCTGACAATGGCAGTTTTCGCACACCTCTGCGAAAACTTTGTCGGAGTTCTACCCAACGTAGCCCTCTTCCGCCACTTTTTCATACCCCGAGTAGAGAGAGGAGAGCCTCTATCCGGCGGGATTGCCTGGATCTCAAGGCCCGGCAAGAAAGAGACCTATCTGGAGGGAGAATTCCGTGGCAAGTGGGAGGAGTGGAGAGCTGATTGGTGCTGGATTGACGAGGAGAGCCCGCAGCCATTCACCGTCCGACGCCGAACCCCAGTAGCACGCGGCAGCAATTGGAGTGACATGGCTCCGGAGGACGCCAGGCTGAAGATTGCCGTCACCAGGATCCTGCGCCTGAGGCTTGCCGGGCTTACTGTTGGCGCTGTTGGCGCAGACTTCCTTCGCCGCCGCATCGCCCCCCTGCAGGAACGGGGGAGGCCCACTTGGGAGTTCAAGAATGCGGCAGACATCATGAGGCTGCGGCCAGGCCTCAATTACAACTTCACAGTCCTAGAGCTCAACGCGATGCTGCAGGAGCTGTTCAAATATGACCCCCAGCATCCCGAGGTGTTCAGGATGCCGGGGGGCGTCGTGCCTTTGTGCAACAATTCCGCGCTCGACCGCATCCGTGCGATGATGCCGGAGTGCGGCTCGCATGGGATTGTGCCAACTTGGCAGGAGCCTGCAGATGAGGTCGTGCAGCAATTCTTCGACGACTTGGTGGAAGTGCCAATCCGCCTCGATGAGAAGGACGGCCTCACCCGCGACACCACGGATGCGGAGATGGCGCTCATCGCCACTAGGCTGGAGGAGGCAGCGGCAGCGGCAGCCGCGGGCGAGTTCGGGTTCACTGTGGAGGAGGCCGATGCAGCAGAAGCGGCAAGCCGTGCCGAGCGAGGGGAGCCTGCCGGCAAGAAGGGGCTTGCCGGGCAAGACACCGAGCCGAGCGAGCCCGCCAAGGACGCAAGCGGCTCGTTGCAAATCGACTCTTCTTCCACCTCGTCTTCAGACAGCCCACCAGAAGCAGAGCCTCCATCCCCACCAAGAAGGCGTCTCCGCAAGGTTGGTGATGTGGCGGAGCGGCAAGCGGGCCAACAGTCGCCACGCCGCGTGACACGCTCGACCACGGCAAACACCGTTGCCGCGGGAGCGCCTCATGCTACGACGGCAACTGGAGCGGAGTCTAGCCGGACCACCGCTTCAGTCCCTGCTGCTACTCACGCCGCGCTGACAGCCGGAGCGGGGTCGTCTCAGACCGCCGCCACTGCTCCCGCCAAGCGGCCAAGGGAAGCTTCTCCTCCGCCTCCTCGCTCCGGGCGCGCGCCAGGCTTCGACTTCTCCGCGTTAAGCTCCGACGAGGAAGAAGAAGAAGAGTAAGCTTCTCTTGTTGTACTTGCATTTCTTCAACTCTTGCAGTTGGTCTTGTTTCTCACTTGCTTTTCCCTGAATCTGTTCCTCTTTAGGACTCTGGCCCAGAGAGCGGCAAAGAGAGCTAAGGCCCCGGTGATCATCATCGAGGACGAGCCCACAGTGACAACAGGTGGCGCGCCCGAGACAACCTTGCCGGGGCCGGCGACTTTCCTCCATGGCAGCCCCCAGCGTAAGTGTGTGAATTATTTTCCGCGGCGAGGCGCGCATGGTTACTTGTCTTTGCTGATATCTGCTTGTTGACTTGTGTAGGAGCCGAGCAGCCCCACCAGGAGCCAAGGGAGAATCCCCCGACAAGGGAGAATTCTCCGGCAAGGGAAGGCTTCCCGGTGAGGGAGGAGTCTCCGGCAAGGGAGGGTTCTCCGGCGAGGGACAGCGCCAGCGGCCCCCCGACGACGGAGACCACGACCGTAGAGCCTGGTGCAGGTACTCCCCTTGCTTCAAAACTTCCCTTGGATCCTTCTTTTCTTGATCTTTATGAGTTTCTGCTGGATTCTGTTTGACTCTTCTCCCCTTTTCCGGCTATCAGATCCATCCGCTGTGGAGCAGATGGAGACAGAGGTCGCCGCCGATGAAGCAGCCGGTGCTGGAGACGCCACCGGCGCAGAGGCCGCCAAGGCTGACGCTGCAGCAACTGGCGAGGAATCTGGCGATCATACTGACGGCCCTGAGGCCGCAGGAGCGCCAGGCGCTACGCCGACCGCCGACCCATCCGCCGAAGCCGCAGCGCCAAGTTCCAAGGAGCCCCAGCTGGGCGTTTATTTGAAGGCCGGCGACGACGTCTTCATCAATCTTCCCTGGGCATCAAGCTCCAGAGCGCCGGTCGAGGGGGAGGTCTTCGACGGAGAAGTGCTCGCCTCCGCGGGGCTGAAGCTGGTCGACGCGCCAAGCAGCAGCAACAACGAGCCCGAAGAAGAGCGGCTGCTGCGCAGGTTGATGTTGCTCTACCGCGCGCGACAAGCCAAGCTGGAGTCCCGCGAGGCGCTTGTCGCGAAGGCGGGAGCAGACATTGAAAAGCGCGCGGAAGAGCTCGGAGGTTTCCACCGGGAAGCCCTCCGATCCCTGGCGGAGGAGCGGGAGCAGCTCGCTGAAGCGCGGAAGGTCTTTCTCCTCGAGAAGGCTGAAACCGAAGAGCGCCAGCGACTTGCCGTTGTGAAGCTAGCCGCGGAAGAGGGCGAGCTGGCGCAGCGGAAGGTCAATCTCGACGCCCACGAGGAGGAGCTTGCCTCGCGCGAGGAGAAGCTTGGTGGAGCCCTCAAGCAAGCGGAGGACGCGGCCGCCGCCGCCGAGGCCACCAAGGAGGAGTTGAAGACGAAGGTGGCGCGGCTGGAGGCCGATCTCTCCGAGAAGGGCAAGGAGCTCAGCGTCGCCAAGGCCTCCAACGTGGATCTTGAGTTGAAGCTAACCACTTTGACCAAGACTTTGGACAGCGCCAAGAAGCGGGAGGCGGCCTTGAAGGAGGAAATCAAGGCCGACAAGGCGCTGCTGGAGAGCGCTGCCACCGCCCAGAACACCTTCAGGGAGACTGTGACGCACTGGACGGAGAGTCTGGTGAACGCCGCCACAGATATCGACAAGGAGCTGGCGCAGCTCGGGATGGAAGATCTTGGGTATCCCTCCGACGACAACCTCTAGCCCAGCGCCAAGCTCGTCCTATTCTTGAAGGGCGTGGCGACGGCCCTTCAGCGACTCCGAGAGAGGATCCCCAAGCAACTAGCTGACGAGTCGCGCGAGATCTGCGCAGGAGCCCTCGAGAAAGTGTTGATGAAGGTGGCCTTCCGCAATCCGGGCCTCCGCCTCACCAACATCCTCAGGTCCTTGCCGCCAGAAGCTGATCTGGAGGAGCTCAAGGCCCTTGTCGCACCCATTGTGGACAAGGTGAGCGGGATCAAGCGGGTCGAAGGCGATCGCGTAGATTAGGCCGCTCATTTCTTCTTTTCTTGTCGCTGCCCATCATGTCATGGAAACAATCTGTTAGAGCTGCGACAAGCTATCTTTGTAATGTGACTTGATAATGATTGCAACGTTACTCCCTTTACTTGATTCCTCCCTTTGTATGTTTTTGCCCTACGCTTTTAGGGAACTTGCCGGTGCAGGCACCTGAGCCGCGAGCGCTGAGTGCGGAACGTCAGCAGCCTGCTGGCGGTGCCGCTACCGGCAAGAAACCTTGTCGCAACTAGTTGCAGCTCACTTAAGTTGCTGAGCGAACTCAAAACAAAGTAAGGGCGCTAGCAGCTCACTTAAGTTGCTGAGCGGACTCGAAGCAAAGTAAGGGCGCTAGCAGCTCACTTAAGTTGTTGAGCGGACTCGAAACAAAGTAGGTGCGCAACTAGCTATGAGTTGGTTCCTCCGCGCACAGGTTTCCCATACAAAGTGTGGTCGTTCAAGGGAGATAACTTAAAATTTAAAAAATTCGATTGCTCAAACTTTGGCAACTTAGCTTTTCTGTTGTTTGCTTCCCGGCAAGGCGAAACTTTCTTGAACGACGCCTGGCCCATACCATCCATCGTCTTCTCCTTTCCCCCCGGCAAACTTGTGGGCGAGGGGAACCTTGCTTTCAAAAGGAAGAAGAGACAATACAGATATGGAGCTTTATGGCTCGTTATTGCTTACTGTGGAGTAGGTGCTGCGCAAAGTGTCAGATCATATATGCCAGAAAATAGAAAGCATAAAATTGACAAAATGTGCGGAGCACATGAGCTTTACTTATGCGCGGGATCTGCGCCCGGCTTTGTATAAAGGATTGCATGCAACAGCGGCAAGACTTGTACAAAAGGTGGTTGCCGGAACAGGTTCCGACAACCGCGCCTTACGGGTAAAACTTACGAAGATGCTCAATGTTCCAGGAGTTGCTCACCGGAATGCCATCTTCGGTCTCAAGGCGGACAGTGCCAGGCCTAGTGACTCGTTTCACCCGGTAAGGGCCTTCCCACTTCGGCATCAACTTGTTGGAATTCTTGGCGGACTGAACGCGCCGAAGAACAAGGTCGCCTTCCTCGAGACTTCTGGCGTTAACTTTGCGGCTATGGTAGCGGCGCAAAGCTTGCTGGTAGCGAGCAGCTCGCACAGCAGCCTGAAGACGGTCTTCCTCAAGGAGCAGCGCGTCATCTTGTCGCAGCCGCTCTTGCTCGAGCTCATCATAAGCGAGCACTCGAGGTGACCCGTATACGAGTTCCGTGGGGATAACTGCCTCTGCTCCATAGACTAGAGCAAAAGATGTCTATCCGGTGGCTCGATTTGGCATCGTTCTGATCGACCAAAGAACCACCGGCAGCTCCTCGATCCAGTTTCTTCTGCACTTGTGCAGCCTGTCGAAAGTTCTGGTCTTGAGCCCGCACAGCACTTCAGCATTTGCCCTCTCCGCTTGACCGTTGCTTCTCGGGTGAGCAACATAAGCAAAGCAGACCTTGGCGCCAAGATCTTGGACGTGCTGCGTGAAGGTGCGGCTCGTAAATTGCGTGCCGTTGTCGGTGATTATCCTGTTAGGGATCCCGAAGCGGCAAACAATCGACCTGAAGAACTTGACTGCTGACTGTGCTGTCACCTTCCTCACTGGTTCCACTTCCGGCCACTTTGTGAACTTGTCGATTGCAACGTACAAGTACTCAAAGCCCCCAACAGCTCGGGGAAAGGGGCCGAGGATGTCAAGCCCCCAGACCGAGAATGGCCAGGATAAAGGGATCGTCTGGAGAGCTTGAGCTGGTTGGTGTATCTGCTTGGAATGAAACTGACAAGCTTCACACTTGGTTACTTGTGCAGTTGCATCCTGGAGGGCTGTTGGCCAGAAGAAACCTTGCCGGAAAGCTTTACCCACAAGTGCTCTTGCGCCAATGTGGTGACCACATATGCCTCCATGTATTTCTGCCAACAGCTTTTGTCCATCTTCCCGGGGAATACACTTCAATTTCACACCGTTGAGTCTTCTTCTGTACAGTGTCTTGTCGACAAACTGGTACATACTTGACTGCCGGGATACTCTCTCCGCTTCTTCTTGCTCTTCGGGAAGTCCTCCTGTCTGAAGGAAATGGACAATCTGCTGTGCCCATGTTGGAGCTTGTGGCTCGACAACAAGGTCTAAAGGCAAATCTGCTGCTGCGGGAACATCCGCTTCCACGGCAAGAACCTGTGGCTCTGCCGGAGCTTGACGTTCCCCGACAAGCTTGCCGGAGCAAAACTTGTCGGGAGCTCTTGCTTCAACGGAACAAACCCTAGGGTCTGCCGGAGCAGACTGCTCCTCAACGCTCTTGGCGTTGATCTTGGGGACCTTCTTGGCGGCGGCTTCGGGGAGCTCTGCCGGCAAATAGTCACCAGAAACCAACTTCCTCTTCTTGTTCTGTCCAGTTGATGGCGTTACGGACGGCTGAGTCAGCAAGTAGATCTTTTACGCCCCGGCAAGTCACCTGGTTCCCCTGGCGCATGCATGTCAACGGAGGGCCCAGCGCGCTGGTCTGATTGACGCCGCACTTCTCTCCGGCGCTCGATGCGAGTACGAGCGTCTTCTTGTTGTCGTTCTTGAAGAACTTGGCGCTGATCGCGACGAGCTCGCGGATCTGACGACGCGGTGGAGTCGCTGTCGAGGTGGACCCGGCGAGTCGGCGATCTTGGCCTTCGGGGTGGAGAGTGCACAGTAGTTGCACCCCCACCAGTCTTGTCGTCTCTGGCTCGTGCCTGGCTGGCTTGCCGCGGCTGAGACGTGCTCGGCTGCCATGGAGTGTCGCCGTTGGCGAAGCCGATGAGACTCTGGATAGTGGCCCTCCAGTCGTCGATCTTGTCCTCCGCTGGAGGGTAGTCTAGGAGCAGCTGAGCTCGCGCCAGAGCTTCTGCTGCGGTGGCGGGTGGCGGTGGCGAACGGTGCAAGGAGCGGGATATGCTCGGACTTCTAACTACGTTAGAAGGAGCAGTATCTCGTCCAGGCGACCGTGTCTCGCTCGCGCCAGCAGGTTGACATGCATGGTGGTCTTGAGCGCTCCGAGATCCACCAGCTCGATCTTGATCTAGCGAACGCATGGTACCGTGAGTACCATGACGCTGCCGGTCCCGCGCCTCCTGAGATGGGCGCGGTGCATGCACGGACGCCGAGGTCTTGGAATGCGCCCGGTCATTGTGGGAGCCGGCTACGCCGCCGATGGGCAGCGCAGCCTTGTCCTGGGACCTGGCAGCACCGTGAGTTCCCTCGTCGACGCGTGTCCTTCCGCCGGCGCCTGCCCCACCAACTGTTTGCTCCGGCGGTGGCTGGCTCGGCGCGGATGGAGCAGCTGCCTCCGAAACTTTCTTCTTCGGCGGCATGTTGATGAAGATGATGAAGAACTAGCTTGCGAGAACGCCGGATCTGGTTCACACAACTTCGACGCCCCCCTCCCTGGCGCGCCAAAGATGCTGGGGTGCTGATCCACGGGCACCTATGGGATCGGCGGGCCGGGTCCCTTTCAGTTCGGCGGGGGCGGAGATCGTGCAAAGAGCAAATCAAGGCGAAGCACGCGAGCGATTTACCCAGGTTCGGGCCGCACGGATGCGTAAAACCCTACTCCTGCTTCATGGTTTTGTATTGATTTCTAGCTCGGGAGCGCGGAGTGCTACAGTACACACCAGCGGCCAGCAAGACCGAGCGTGAGTGTTCGAACTGGCTAACCCCCCCCCCCCTCTACGTTGCACACGGGCCTCCTTTTATATGCTCAAGGGGCTACCGACAGGTGGCAACGGAGGTAAAGGGCAAAAATGGAAAGGTGCTGTGGTAGGCACAGCTACCTGCTACAGTGTATCATACCTAACCCTGACGGCAGGGGACAAGGGTCTTAAATGCCTGTCTGTGTCACCTAAACAGTGCGAAAAGGGACCGCCAGGGACGCCACCGTTTGCCACGATGGCGATCTTGTCAGTGCCGCTTGCCACCGCACGTCCCTAGCTGCACAGTCTTCCACCACGTACGCCTGGAAGGACCCCAGAGCGACACGTTGGTGGATGTGCTGGAGCGCGGGTGCGGAGAGGTGGCTTGCCGCGGCAAACGCCTTGCCGCGGTTGTTGTCTTGTCACGTCCGGGAGCTTGTCGCTCACCGGGTCTTGCCGGAACGCGTGGTGCGCCGCGGCAAGTTCCTTGAAATGCCTTGAGTGGCCTTCCCGGCAAGCTCCTCTTGCCGGGGTCTTGTCTTCTTGACTTGGACACTTTGTTCTTGAATGGCTCCAAATGAACCACGGAGGATCTTGGCGGTCACCCGGCAAGCCTTGCCGCGGGATGCTGTGACTGCCCGTGCACAAGTTCGGGATACTAGGGTACCCCTACTCTAGTACACCGACAGAATGAGTTCATTACAGTACCTTGAAGTGGTGTTTTGTTTTCTTTCTCTAACGGAGCTCATGAGATTTCTATTGAGTTTTGTGTTGTGAAGTTTTCAAGTTTTGGGTGAATTCCTTTGATGGATTATGGAACAAGGACTGGCAAGAGCCTAAGCTTGGGGATTCCCATGGTACCCCCAAGATAATCCAAGGACACCAAAAATTCAAAGCTTGGGGATGCCCCGGAAGGCATCCCCTCTTTCGTCCACTTCCATCGGTAATTTACTTGGAGCTATATTTTTATTCACCAACATGATATGTGTTTTGCTTCGAGCGTCTTGTATTATTTGTGTCTTTGTGTTTTAGTATGCCACAATCATCCTTGATGTATACACCTTTTGAGAGAGCCATACATGAATTAAAATTTTATAGAATACTCTATGTGCTTCACTTATATCTTTTGAGCTATGTAGTTTTTCTCTATGTGCTTCACTTATATCTTTTGAGCTATGTAGTTTTGATCTATGTGCTTCACTTATATCATTTGAGCGTTATAATTTTGCTCTATGTGCTTCACTTAGATCTTTTAGAGCACGGTGGTGGATTTGTTTTAAAGAAACTATTGATCTCTCATGCTTCACTTAAATTATTTTGAGAGTCTTAATAGCATGGTAATTTGCTTAACAATAATATGCTTGGTATTCAAGATTTGTGAAACTTTCTTTTGAGTGCATTGAATACTAAGAAAAGTTGGATGCTTGATAATTGTTTTGAGATATGGAGGTAGTAATATCAAAGTCATGCTAGTAGAGTAATTGTGAATTTGAGAAATACTTGTGTTGAAGTTTGTGATTACCGTAGCATGCACGTGTGGTGAACCGTTATGTGATGAAGTCGGAGCATGATTTATTTATTGATTGTCTTCCTTATGAGTGGCAGTCAGGGATGAGCGATGGTCTTTTCCTACCAATCTATCCCCCTAGGAGCATGCGCATAATACTTTGCTTTGATAACTTCTAGATTTTTGCAATAAGTATATGCGTTCTTTATGACTAATGTTGAGTCCATGGATTATATGCACTTTTCCCATCCTTCCACCATTGCTAGCCTCTCTAATACCGCGCACTTTTCTCCGGTATCATACACCTACCATATACCTTCCTCAAAACAGCCACCATACCTACCTATTATGGCATTTCTATAGCCATTCTGAGATATATTGCCATGCAACTTTCCACCATCCAGTTTATCATGACACATTCATCATTGTCATATTGCTAGCATGATCGTGTAGTTGACATTGTATTTGTGGCAAAGCCACCGTTCATAATTTTTTCATACATGTCACTCTTGATTCATTGCATATCCCGGTACACCACCGGAGGCATTCATATAGAGTCATATTTTGTTCTAAGTATCGAGTTGTTGAGTTGTAAGAAAAATAAAAGTGTGATGATCATCATTATTAGAGCATTGTCCCAGTGAGGAAAGGATGATGGAGAATATGATTCCCCCACAAGTCGGGATGAGACTCCAGACGTAAAATAAATAAAAGAGGCCAAAGAAGCCCAAATAAAAAAAGAAAGAAAAGAGGCCATAAAAAAGGAGAAAATGCCCAAATAAAAAAATAAAAAATGAGAGAAAAAGAGAGAAGGGACAATGTTACTATCCTTTTACCACACTTGTGCTTCAAAGTAGCACCATGATCTTCATGATAGAGAGTCTCTCGTTATGTCACTTTCATATACTAGTGGGAATTTTACATTATAGAACTTGGCTTGTATATTCCAATGATGGGCTTCCTCAAAATGCCCTAGGTCTTCGTGAGCAAGCAAGTTGGATGCACACCCACTTAGTTTCTTTTGATGAGCTTTCATATACTTATAGCTCTAGTGCATCTGTTGCATGGCAATCCCTACTCACTCACATTGATATCTATTGATGGGCATCTCCATAGCCCGTTGATAGGCTTAGTTGATGTGAAACTATCTTCCCCTCTTTTTGTTTTCTCCACAACCACCACTCTATTCCACCTATAGTGCCATATCCATGGCTCACGCTCATGTATTGCGTGAAGATTGAAAAAGTTTTTGAATTTCAAAAGTATGAAACAATTGCTTGGCTTGTCATCGGGGTTGTGCGTGATTTAAATACTTTGTGTGGTGATATAGAGCATAGCTAGACTATATGATTTTGTAGGGATAACTTTCTTTGGCCATGTTATTTTGAGAAGACATAATTGCTTTGTTAGTATGCTTGAAGTATTATTATTTTTATGTTGATATAAACTTTTGTCTTGAATCTTTCGAATCTGAATATTCATATCACAATTAAGAAGATTTGCATTGAAATTATTCCAAGTAGAACTCCGCATCAAAAATTCTCTTTTTATCATTTACCTCCTTGAGGACGAGCAGAAGTTAAGCTTGGGGATGCCTGATACATCTCCAACGTATCTATAATTTTTGATTGCTCCATGCTATATTATCTACTGTTTTGGACTATATTGGGCTTTATTTTCCACTTTTATATTATTTTTGGGACTAACCTATTAACCGGAGGCCCAGCCCAGAATTGATGTTTTTTTGCCTATTTCAGTGTTTCGAAGAAACGGAATATCAAACGGAGTTCAAACGGAATAAACCTTTCTGGAACGTGATTTTCTTCCCGAATATGACCCAGGAGACTTGGACCCTACGCCAAGGAAGCTTCGAGGTGGGCACGAGGTAGGGGGGCGCGCCCTATACCCCCAGGCGCGCCCCCACCCTCGTGGGCCCACCGAAGCTCCACCGACGTACTTCTTCCTCCTATATATACCTACGTACCCCCAAACGAACAGAGGGGAGCCAAAAACCTAATTCCACTGCCGCAACTTTCTGTATCCACGAGATCCCATCTTGGGGCCTGTTCCGGAGCTCCGCCGGAGAGGGCCGTCATCACGGAGGGCTTCTACATCATCATAGCCTCCCCGATGAAGCGTCAGTAGTTTACCTCAGACCTTCGGGTCCATAGTTATTAGCTAGATGGCTTCTTCTCTCTTTTTGGATCTCAATACAAAGTTCTCCCCCTCTCTCGTGGAGATCTATTCGATGTAATCTTCTTCTTTTTGAGGTGTGTTTGTTGAGACCGATGAATTGTGGGTTTATGATCAAGTCTATCTATGAATAATATTTGAATCTTCTCTGAATTCTTTTATGTATGATTGGTTATCTTTCTAAGTCTCTTCGAATTATCCGTTTGGTTTGGCCAACTAGATTGGTAATTCTTGCCATGGGAGAAGTGCTTAGCTTTGGGTTCGATCTTGCGGTGTCCTTTCCTAGTGACAGAAGGGGCAGCAAGGCACGTATTGCATCGTTGCCATCGAGGATAACAAGATGGGGTTTATTTCATATTGCATGAATTTATCTCTCTACATCATGTCATCTTGCTTAAAGCGTTACTCTGTTTTTAACTTAATACTCTAGATGCATGCTGGATAGCGGTCGATGAGTGGAGTAATAGTAGTAGATGCAGAATCGTTTCGGTCTATTTGTCACGGACGTGATGCCTATATACATGATCATGCCTAGATATTCTCATAACTATGCTCAGTTCTGTCAATTGCTCAACAGTAATTTGTTCACCCACCGTAGAATACTTATGCTCTTGAGAGAAGCCACTAGTGAAACCTATGGCCCCCGGGTCTATTCTCATCATATCAATCTCCATCACTTTAATCTTGCTTTGCTTTTTACTTTGCTTTTTTACTTTTCACTTTGCATCTCTATACCAAAAATACCAAAAATATTATATCTATCAGATCTCACTCTCGTAAGTGACCGTGAAGGGATTGACAACCCCTAATCGCGTTGGTTGCGAGTAGCTATAGTTTTGTCCAGGTACGAGGGACTTGAGCGTGGCTTCCTACTGGATTGATACCTTAGTTCTAAAAAACTGAGGAAATACTTACGCTACTCTGCTGCATCATCCTTTCCTCTTCGGGGAAATCCAACGCAAGCTCAAGAGGTAGCAACCGCCGGCTGCTGGGGCGGAGGAGGAGGCGGCTGCCCAGCTGGTGGGGGAGGCAAAAGGCCGTCTCCCTTGGCGATCCTGGTGAGCCAGTGGCACTTCTGAGTGGTGTGATTGGACGGCTTCGCACCACTATGGAATTTGCAGGGTCCATCCAAAGTCTACTCATATGAGAAAGCCGGCTGCCAGTTGGGTTTGCCGCCCTTCTGGCGTTTGGGCGGAGGCTGCCCTTCCAGCTGCTGGTCTTCGACTGTTTCCACCCGCCAACTGGTGGAAGCCGGCTGTGGGACTTTGTGTTTGTGGTCGTTTTGCTGCTGACGCCGACTGGCGTCTCCGTCCGGGGTTCGAGGAGCCTGAGGAGCCACCTTGCCTGTCACACTAACTAGGATCTCCGCCTTCATGGAGGAGTCGGCTATGGCATATTTGTCTGCTATGATCAGCAGCTCGTCGAGGGTTTCCGGCTCATCGCAGAGAAGCCTGTGCTTGAGGAGGGTTCCCTCTCGGCATCCTACAGTGAAGTACTCGATGGCCTGCACCTCGTGCACGCCCTCGCAGGAGTTGCGGAGCTCGGCCCAACGCGTGAGGTAGTCGCGAGTTGACTCATTGGGGACCTGTACGCACAAGGAGAGCTGGCGAGGTTTGGGAGGCCGTTTGTACGTGCTGGTGAAGTTGCGGACAAAGGCGTCGGTGAAGTCGACCCAACTGTTGATGCTGCGGGGCTTCAAGCTATTCAGCCATGTCCGGGCCATGCCCTGGAGCATGAGCGGAACGTACTTCACGGCAACACGCTTGTTGCCGTTTGCTATGCTGACGGCCGTGGAGTAGTCAACTAGCCAGTCTTCCGGCTTCACAAAGCCGGTGTATTTGGGTGTGTCTCTTGGGAGCGTGAACCCTTTGGGGAAGGGCTCGTCTCGAATGCGGGGGCCGAAACACGGCGGACCCAACTCATCTTCTTCTTCAAGCGCCAGGGATCGGTGGAGACGGTCGATCCGGTGGCGGGCGTCATTCTCTCTGACTCCCTCTCGACGGCCAAGGCGGTCGCCGAGTGTCGGGTGATCAACAGGCGGCGGGGAGACTCGCCTTTCCCTGCGAGGGGGAGGAGGCGGACAGTCGTCCCGTCATTCCATTGCTCTTGGGCGGCCATCTTGGTCGCGCTCTATGGTAATGCGAGTCCGACTGCGGCTGGCAGCTGGCTCCTTGTCCTTTCTTCCGCGAACGCCACCAGTCGGCGTCCGAGATGTCGCGCCTTGGTCTCGGCGGGGAGGCAGGTCGTCATTCTGTCGGTGCGGCATATCAGTGCGGCAGCCAGCCTCGTTCTGCTCTGCAGCCGCGTCAAGGAGTCGCTGGACGCACTCTGTCATCAAGCGACGTTCTTCGCCCTCGAATTTGTCCAGCTCGTCCGCCGCCGCCTGGGCGGCCCAGATGTTCTCCGCAGGTGTGGCGTAAATGGGGCGATTTGCCCCGGCCAGGTCGGCGATGGCCACGCCGCGCTGCCGGACTGTGCCAAGGCGGCTAGGTCTAGCTGGAGCCGGTGTGCCGCCCACAGCGCGGTCCATCTCGCACTGGTAGGCCTCTGATAGGCATCTCATGCTGGCCAGCTTTTTGGCGCCTTCGACTAGCTGAAGGCGGTGTGCCTCCAGCATCTCTGCGTCGACGTCTTCGGGAATGGGCGCAGCCAGGTCTTGCAGCGCCGCGTTGAGCGGGTCATAATCACCCTCGCCGGAGTGCTCGCCATGATCAATGACAAGCACCTCTGTGACGGTGCTTCCGCCGCTCTCCGCACAAGGGAGCGGCTCGTCGTAGACCACCACGTTGGTGGGGAACGTGTCAAGCGACGCGGTGTCGGAGTCGACCAACATCGGATTAGTGGAGCCTACGGACTCCAAGTCCCCAGCTGGCTCGCTGGCAACGTGGAGTTGATCGAGGAGGCCCGCGAGGAGGCTCTCGGGGCCGCCTGTGCCCGTGTCGGATGCGGGATCGTCGGAGAGGCGGACCTCACCGACAAGGTCGGCGAGGCAACTGGCCGCGCAGGCGGTTTCAGCGCCATGCAGCGCGTCGGCGCAGACTCCGTCTGGCGTGCCGGGCTGGCTGCGCTCGCCAGGGAGGAAAAGGGTTCCCGTCCAGAACAGGTCTCCGGACGACGGTGCACCAGGCCCCACGGTGGGCGCCAAATGTCGGGGGTTGGGTGCGACATATGCAATGGATGGCTTATCATGGTGAGAGCGAGTAGAACGTCGCCAATGCCTCGAAACGGGATGAGGCGTAGACACAAACGCCGGCATACTTTACCCAGGTTCGGGGCTCTCCTAGGAGATAACACCCCTAGTCCTGCTCTGCGGGGTTTCCGCATGATCATTAAGGCAAAGTGAATACAAGAGCGCTCCTCAAGCTGTATGTTGAAGGTAGAGAAGGCAGGCTTAGCCCTCTCCTCCCTCTATGATCTGATCTAGTTCTAATGTGTCGGAACCCCTTTGCATGGGAGCCCTGGGGGTTTATATAGGCCTATCCCCAAGGGTACAATGGTAAACTGTTTGGGCACAGGGCCCAGCTGTCAGTCTCTCCGCCTGCCGGCCCTTCCGCCGACTGCTGGGGCCCGCCGACTGGTGGGCCCCGCTGACTGGTCGAGTACGGAGCCGACAGGCCGTACCCGCCGCTTGCGGGTCTTGCCGGCTGCTGATTACTGTAGCCGTGCTTCTAATGACGCAGGCTTGGTCATGAGGTCGTGGCTACAGCCCCGTCGTCTGGCGGGCGATCACTATCGCCACTCCCTGTCTCGTCTCGTTAATGGCGCAGAGAACCCGTGGGAGGGGCAGGCCAACTCCCAGGGGCCGGCTCCCTACGGGTCCGGCTGGTGGTGCTCTCGCCGTCTTCTAGACTCTCGCTGACCGGTGGGGCCCGTCATCCGTGGACCATACTAACAGGCCGTCGTGGGCACAGGACTCCGCCCACTGTTGCTGATGTTAGGGATGGCATGGCAACAGTGATGCGCCAGACGGAGATCTCCGTTGGTACAGCGCACTGTGGCCTAGCCACCCCCTGGAAAAGGGGAGGGAGTGGGCTTTACTGTTGCCACTCCCTGTCCCATCCCCCCTGATGAGAGCACGGGCTTTGTTGGTACCGTGGGCCGACTCCCCGTGGACGGCTTCTCTGGAAGCCGCCAGGCGGGAGTCGGCCGGTCTTAACCTCGCCTCTAGGACTCGGCTGCATGCGGGCAGCCGACTGTTCCTTCAGCCGTCCTCCAGAAGGCGGCCCTTCATCTGGCGTCTCGAGGGGCGCATTCAGCCCCGATGTCATGAAAGGTTTTGGGCCTCGGGTTAGCCTACCCATGGCCCATTACTCCGACAAATTCTCTTTATTGTGGCATGAATGTTCAGATCCAAAAGATTCAAGATAAAAGTTTAATATTGACATAAAAATAGTAATACTTCAAGCATACTAACTAAGCAATTATGTCTTATCAAAATAACATAGCCAAAGAAAGCTTATCCCTACAAAATCATATAGTTTGGCCATGCTTCATTTTCGTCACACAAAATGCTCCCCTCATGCATAACCCCGATGACAAGCCGAGCAATTGGTTCATACTTTTTAACGTGCTTCAGCCTTTTCAACCCTTACGCAATACATGAGTGCAAGCCACGGAATAGCATATGACGATGGGGGTTATGTGAGAAGACAAAAAAGGAGAAAGTCTCACATTGACGCGGCTAATCAACGGGTTATGGAGATGCCCATCAATTGATGTCAATGCGAGGAGTAGGGATTGCCATGCAACGGATGCACTAGAGCTATAAGTGTATGAAAGCTCATCTAACGAAACTAAGTGGGTGTGCATCCAACTTGCTTGATCATGAAGACCTAGGGCATTTTAAGGAAGCCCATCATTGGAATATACAAGCCAAGTTCTATAATGAAAAATTCTCACTAGTATATGAAAGTGACAAAATAAGAAACTCTCTATCATGAAGATCATGGTGCTATTTTGAAGCACAAGTATGGAAAAAGGATAGTATCATTGTCCCTTCTCTCTTTCTCTATCATTTTTTGTTTGGCCTTCTTTGGCCTCTTTTTTTATTCTTTACTCACATGGGACAATGCTCTAATAATGATGATCATCACACTTTTATTTACTCATAACTCAATGTTACAACTCGATACTAGAACAAAAATATGACTCTATGTGAATGCCTCCAGTGGTATACCGGGATATGCGATGAATCAAGAGAGACATGTACGAAAGAATTATGAAAGTGGCTTTGCCACAAATACGATGTCAACTACATGATCATGCAAAGCAATATGACAATGATGGAGCGTGTCATAATAAACGGAACGGTGGAAAGTTGCATGGCAATATATCTCGGAATGGCTATGGAAATGCCATAATAGGTAGGTATGGCGGCTGTTTTGAGGAAGATATAAGGAGGCTTATGTGTGATAGAGCGTATCGTATCACGGGGTTTGGATGCACCGGCGAAGTTTGCACCAACTCTCAAGGTGAGAAAGGGCAATGCACGGTGCCGTAGAGGCTAGCAAATTGCGGAAAGGTAAGAGTGCGTATGATCCATGGACTCACATTAGTCATAAAGAACTCATATACTTATTGCAAAAGTTTATTAGCCCTCGAAGAAAAATACTACTACACATGCCCCTAGAGGGATAGATTGGTAGGAAAAGACCATCGCTCGTCCCCAACTGCCACTCATAAGGAAAGCACTCAAAGAACACCCCATGCTTCAAATTTGTCACACAACGTTTACCATACGTGCATGCTACGGGACTTGCCAACGTTAACACAAGTACTTCTCAATTTCACAATTACCCAACTTGCATGACTCTAACATTACCACCTTTATATCTCAAAACATCTATCAAGTATCACAGTATTCAAAGTACTCTATATGAAAGTTTTTATCATACCCATCTTGAATGCCTATCATATTAGGACTAATTTTATAGCCAAAGCAAATTACCATGCTGTTCTAAAAGACTCCCAAAATAATATAAGTGAAGCATGAGAGATCAATAATTTTTACAAAATAAAACCACCACCGTGCTCTAAAAAATGTAAGTGAAGCACTAGGGCAAAATTATCTAGCTCAAAAGATATAAGTGAAGCACATAGAGTATTCTAATAAATTCTGATTCATGTGTGTCTCTCCCAAAAGGTGTATACAGCAAGGATGATTGTGGTAAATTAAAAAGCAAATACTCAAATCATACAAGATGCTCCAAGCAAAACACATATCATGTGGTGAATAAAAATATAGCCTCAAGTAAAGTTACCGATAGACGAAGACGAAAGAGGGGATGCCTTCCGGGGCATCCCCAAGCTTAGGATTTTGGTTGTAGTTGGATTTTACCTTGGGGTGCCTTGGGCATCCCCAAGCTTAGGCTCTTGCCACTCCTTGTTCGAAAATCCATCAAATCTTTACCCAAAAGCTTGAAATCTTCACAACACAAAACTCAACAGAAAATCTCATGAGCTCCGTTAGTATAAGAAAACAAATCACCACCTTAAGGTACTGTAATGAACTCATTCTTTCTTTATAATGATGTTAAACCTAATTTATTTCAACTTCTCTATGGTTCATACCCCCCGATACTAGCCATAGATTCATCAAAATAAGCAAACAATACACGAAAAACAGAATCTGTCAAAAACAGAACAGTCTGTAGTAATCTGTAGATTTCGAATACTTATGTAACTCCAAAACTACTGAGAAATTAGGACATCCTAAATAATTTGTATATTGATCTACTTCAGTTGGAATCACTATTTTATCGCTCTCTGGTTAAAAATGAAAATTATTCTCGTGAGCGCATACTTTCTGTTTTTTTTCAGCAAGATCAAATAACAGTCATCGAAGAAGATCCTAAAGGCTTTACTTGGCACAAACACTAATTAAAAAATAAAAAAACACAATAATAACAGAGGCTAGATGAATTATTTATTACTAAATAGGAACAAAAAGCAAGAAACAAAAATAAAATTGGGTTGCCTCCCAACAAGCGCTATCGTTTAAGGCCCCTAGCTAGGCATAAAAACAAGAATAGATCTAGGTATTGTCATCTTTGGTATTTATCTTTTTAATGGAGTTATGTTCGGATCCGAGAGGTTCCTTACGTTTCCCCTCATGCTCGGAGATCTTTAGATCTAGAGCATCCAACCGCTTATTGCGAAGTGTAATCAACATATTCATGCGGTTAAGATTTCCACCAACATTTTTAAGAGGTTCAATAAAAAATTTCAATGCGGATAATTTCTCTAAGATTTGGGTTCCTTCTTGCGTAAGGTGAAGTCCCTTTTGTGGGGGAAGTACTCCTACTATCCCCTCTATAATTTCATAAGCAATACCAGGTTCAACTTCAATAAAGTTCCCTTTGGCAGAAAAATCAAGGAGTTATCTATGGGGTAAGGTAAGCCCAATATAAAAATTGCGAAGTAAAATCTTGAAACCTCCCTCTATGGTGCAACTACAATAAGATTCTACCATCCTATTGTTGGGGAACGTAGTAATTTCAAAAAAATTCCTACGCACACGCAAGATCATGGTGATGCATAGCAACGAGAGGGGAGAGTGTTGTCTACATACCCTCGTAGACCGAAGCGGAAGCATTGACGCAACGTAGAGGAAGTAGTCGTACGTCTTCCCGGTCCAACCGATCCAAGCACCGTTACTCCGGCACCTCCGAGTTCTTGGCACACGTTCATCTTGATGACGCTCCCCCGGCTCCGATCCAGCAAAGCTTCGGGGAGGAGTTCTGTCAGCACGACGGCGTGGTGACGTTGATGTTCAACCGTCACAGGGCTTCGCCTAAGCATCGCTACAATATGACCGAGGTGGAATATGGTGGAGGGGGGCACCGCACACGGCTAAGGAACGATCACGAAGATCAACTTGTGTGTTCTAGGGTGCCCCCTTGCCCCCGTATATAAAGGAGCCAAGGGGAGGGGGCGGCCGGCCAAGGAGGGCGCGCCAAGGGGGAGTCCTACTCCCACCGGGAGTAGGACTCCCTTCTTTCCTAGTTGGAGAAGGAGAAGTGGGAAAGAGGAGGAAGAGGGAAAGGAAAGGGGGGGGCGCCGCCCCCATCTCCTTGTCCTATTCGGACTAGGGAGGGGAGGGGCGCGCGGCCACCTCTTGCCTCCTTTCCTCTTCTCCCTTAGGGCCCATGTAGGCCCAATAACCCCCGGGGGGGTTCCGGTAACCCCCCGGTACTCCGATTAAATCCCGATTTCACCCGGAACGATTACGATATCCAAATATAGGCTTCCAATATATCGATCTTTATGTCTCGACCATTTCGAGACTCCTCGTCATGTCCATGATCACATCCGGGACTCCGAACAACCTTCGGTACATCAAAATACATAAACTCATAAAGAAACTATCATCGTAACGTTAAGCGTGCGGACCCTATGGTTCGAGAACAATGTAGACATGACCGAGACACGTCTCCGGTCAATAACCAATAGCGGAACCTGGATGCTCATATTGGTTCCTACATATTCTACGAAGATCTTTATCGGTCAGATCGCATAACAACATACGTTGTTCCCTTTGTCATCGGTATGTTGCTTGCCCGAGATTCGACCGTCGGTATCTCAATACCTAGTTCAATCTCGTTACCGGCAAGTCTCATTACTCGTTCCGTAATACATCATCTCACAACTAACTCATTAGTTGCAATGCTTGCAAGGCTTATGTGATGTGCATTACCGAGAGGGCCTAGAGATACCTCTCCGACAATCGGAGTGACAAATCCTAATCTCGAAATACGCCAACCCAACATGTACCTTTGGAGACACCTGTAGAGCACCTTTATAATCACCCAGTTACATTGTGACGTTTGGTAGCACACAAAGTGTTCCTCCGGCAAACGGGAGTTGCATAATCTCATAGTCATAGGAACATGTATAAGTCATGAAGAAAGCAATAGCAACATACTAAACGATCGGGTGCTAAGCTAATGGAATGGGTCATGTCAATCAGATCATTCACCTAATGATGTGATCCCGTTAATCAAATAACAACTCATGTCTATGGTTAGGATACATAACCATATTTGATTAACGAGCTAGTCAAGTAGAGGCATACTAGTGACACTCTGTTTGTCTATGTATTCACACATGTATTATGTTTCTGGTTAATACAATTCTAGCATGAATAATAAACATTTATCATGATATAAGGAAATAAATAATAACTTTATTATTGCCTCTAGGGCATATTTCCTTCAGTCTCCCACTTGCACTAGAGTCAATAATCTAGATTACACAGTAATGATTCTAACACCCATGGAGCCTTGGTGCTGATCATGTTTTGCTCGTGGAGGAGGCTTAGTCAACGGGTCTGCTACATTCAGATCCGTATGTATCTTGCAAATCTCTATGTCTCCCACCTGGACTAGATCCCGGATGGAATTGAAACGTCTCTTGATGTGCTTGGTTCTCTTGTGAAATCTGGATTCCTTTGCCAAGGCAATTGCACCAGTATTGTCACAAAAGATTTTCATTGGACCCGATGCACTAGGTATGACACCTAGATCGAATATGAACTCCTTCATCCAGACTCCTTCATTTGCTGCTTCCGAAGCAGCTATGTATTCCGCTTCACACGTAGATCCCGCCACGACGCTTTGTTTAGAACTGCACCAACTGACAGCTCCACTGTTTAATGTAAACACGTATCCGGTTTGCGATTTAGAATCGTCCGGATCAGTGTCAAAGCTTGTATCAACGTAACCATTTACGATGAGCTCTTTGTCACCTCCATAAACGAGAAACATATCCTTAGTCCTTTTCAGGTATTTCAGGATGTTCTTGACCGCTGTCCAGTGATCCACTCCTGGATTACTTTGGTACCTCCCTGCTAGACTTATAGCAAGGCACACATCAGGTCTGGTACACAGCATTGCATACATGATAGAGCCTATGGCTGAAGCATAGGGAACATCTTTCATTTTCTCTCTATCTTCTGCAGTGGTCGGGCATTGAGTCTTACTCAACTTCACACCTTGTAACACAAGCAAGAACCCTTTCTTTGCTTGATCCATTTTGAACTTCTTCAAAATTTTGTCAAGGTATGTGCTTTGTGAAAGTCCAATTAAGCGTCTTGATCTATCTCTATAGATCTTAATGCCTAATATGTAAGCAGCTTCACCGAGGTCTTTCATTGAAAAACTCTTATTCAAGTATCCCTTTATGCTATCCAGAAATTCTATATCATTTCCAATTAGTAATATGTCATCCACATATAATATCAGAAATGCTACAGAGCTCCCACTCACTTTCTTGTAAATACAGGCTTCTCCAAAAGTCTGTATAAAACCAAATGCTTTGATCACACTATCAAAGCGTTTATTCCAACTCCGAGAGGCTTGCACCAATTCATAAATGGATCGCTGGAGCTTGGACACTTTGTTAGCTCCCTTTGGATCGACAAAACCTTCTGGTTGCATCATATACAACTCTTCTTCTAGAAATCCATTTATTCTCAATTGCTTGCCGATCATCGGGCAAGTCAACCAAAGTCCACACTTTGTTCTCATACATGGATCCCATCTCAGATTTCATGGCTTCAAGCCATTTCATGGAATCTGGGCTCACCATCGCTTCTTCATAGTTCGTAGGTTCATCATGATCTAGTAGCATGACTTCCAAAACAGGATTACCGTACCACTCTGGTGCGGATCTTGCTCTGTTTGATCTACGAGGTTCAGTAGCAACTTGATCTGAAGTTCTATGATCATCATCATTAACTTCCTCATTAATTGGTTTAGGTGTCACAGAAACCGGTTTCTGTGATGTACTACTTTCCAATAAGGGAGCAGGTACAGTTACCTCATCAAGTTCTACTTTCCTCCCACTCACTTCTTTCGAGAGAAACTCCTTCTCTAGAAAGGATCCATTTTTAGCAACGAATGTCTTGCCTTCGGATCTGTGATAGAAGGTGTACCCAACAGTCTCCTTTGGGTATCCTATGAAGACACATTTCTTCGATTTGGGTTTGAGCTTATCAGGTTGAAGCTTTTTCACATAAGCATCACAGCCCCAAACTTTAAGAAATGACAACTTTGGTTTCTTGCCAAACCATAGTTCAAAAGGCGTCGTCTCAACGGATTTTGATGGTGCCCTATTTAACGTGAATGCGGCCGTCTCTAAAGCATAACCCAAAATGATAGTGGTAAATCTGTAAGAGACATCATAGATCGCACCATATCAAGTAAAGTACGATTAAGACGTTCGGACACACCATTACGTTGTGGTGTTCTGGGTGGTGTGAGCTGTGAAACTATTCCGCATTGTTTCAAATGTACACCAAACTCGTAACTCAAATATTCTCCTCCATGATCAGATCTTAGAAACTTTATTTTCTTGTTACGATGATTTTCAACTTCACTCTGAAATTCTTTGAACTTTTCAAATGTTTCAGACTTATGCTTCATTAAGTAGATATACCCATATCTGCTTAAATCATCTGTGAAGGTGAGAAAATAACGATATCCGCCACGAGCCTCAACATTCATCGGACCACATACATCTGTATGTATGATTTCCAACAAATCTGTTGCTCTCTCCATAGTACCGGAGAATGGCGTTTTAGTCATCTTGCCCATGAGGCACGGTTCGCAAGTACCAAGTGATTCATAATCAAGTGGTTCCAAAAGTCCATCAGTATGGAGTTTCTTCATGCGCTTTACACCGATATGACCTAAACGGCAGTGCCACAAATAAGTTACACTATCATTATCAACTCTGCATCTTTTGGCTTCAACATTATGAATATGTGTATCACTACTATCGAGATTCATCAAAAATAGACCACTCTTCAAGGGTGCATGACCATAAAAGATATTACTCATATAAATAGAACAACCATTATTCTCTGATTTAAATGAATAACCGTCTCGCATCAAACAAGATCCAGATATAATGTTCATGCTCAACGCTGGCACCAAATAACAATTATTTAGGTCTAATACTAATCCCGAAGGTAGATGTAGAGGTAGCGTGCCGACCGCGATCACATCAACTTTGGAACCATTTCCCACGCGCATCGTCACCTCGTCCTTTGCCAGTGTTCGCTTAATCCGTAGTCCCTGTTTCGAGTTGCAAATATTAGCAACAGAACCAGTATCAAATACCCAGGTGCTACTGCGAGCTCTAGTAAGGTACACATCAATAACATGTATATCACATATACCTTTGTTCACCTTGCCATCCTTCTTATCCACCAAATACTTGGGGCAGTTCCGCTTTCAGTGACCAGTCTGCTTGCAGTAGAAGCACTCAGTTTCAGGCTTAGGTCCAGACTTGGGTTTCTTCTCCTGAGAAGCAACTTGCTTGCTGTTCTTCTTGAAGTTCCCCTTCTTCTTCCCTTTGCCCTTTTTCTTGAAACTAGTGGTCTTGTTGACCATCAACACTTGATGCTCCTTCTTGATTTCTACCTCCGCAGCCTTTAGCATTGCGAAGAGCTCGGGAATTGTCTTATCCATCCCTTGCATATTATAGTTCATCACGAAGCTCTTGTAGCTTGGTGGAAGTGATTGGAGAATTCTGTCACTGATGCTATCATCCAGAAGATTAACTCCCAGTTGAATCAAGTGATTACAATACCCAGACATCTTGAGTATATGCTCACTGACAGAACTATTCTCCTCCATCTTGCAGCTATAGAATTTATTGGAGACTTCATATCTCTCAATCCGGGCATTCTGCTGGAATATTAACTTCAACTCCTGGAACATCTCATATGCCCCATGACGTTCAAAACATCGTTGAAGTCCCGGTTCTAAGCCGTAAAGCATGGCACATTGAACTATCGAGTAGTCATCAGCTTTGCTCTGCCAGACGTTCCTAACGTCGTCAGTTGCATTAGCAGCAGGCCTGGCACCCAGCGGTGCTTCCAGGACGTAACTCTTCTGTGCAGCAATGAGGATAATTCTCAAGTTACGGACCCAGTCCGTGTAACTGCTACCATCATCTTTTAACTTTGCTTTCTCAAGGAACGCATTAAAATTCAACGGAACAACAGCACGGGCCATCTATCTACAATCAACATAAACAAGCAAGATACTATCAGGGACTAAGTTCATGATAAATTTAAGTTCAATTAATCATATTACTTAAGAACTCCCACTTAGATAGACATCCCTCTAATCATCTAAGTGATCACGTGATCCAAATCAACTAAACCATAACCGATCATCACGTGAAATGGAGTAGTTTTCAATGGTGAACATCGCTATGTTGATCATATCTACTATATGATTCACGCTCGACCTTTCGGTCTCAGTGTTCCGAGGCCATATCTGCATATGCTAGGCTCGTCAAGTTTAACCTGAGTATTCTGTGTGTGCAAAACTGGCTTGCACCCGTTGTAGATGGACGTAGAGCTTATCACACCCGATCATCACGTGGTGTCTGGGCACGACGAACTTTGGCAACGGTGCATACTCAGGGAGAACACTTTTTATCTTGAAATTTAGTGAGAGATCATCTTATAATGCTACCGTCAATCAAAGCAAGATAAGATGCATAAAAGATAAACATCACATGCAATCAATATAAGTGATATGATATGGCCATCATCATCTTGTGCTTGTGATCTCCATCTCCGAAGCACCGCCATGATCACCATCGTCACCGGCGCGACACCTTGATCTCCATCGTAGCATCGTTGTCGTCTCGCCAATCTTATGCTTCTACGACTATCGCTACCACTTAGTGATAAAGTAAAGCATTATAGGGCGATTGCATTGCATACAATAAAGCGACAACCAGATGGCTCCTGCTAGTTGCCGATAACTTGGTTACAAAACATGATCATCTCATACAATAAAATTTAGCATCATGCCTTGACCATATCACATCACAACATGCCCTGCAAAAACAAGTTAGACGTCCTCTACTTTTGTTTGTTGCAAGTTTTACGTGGCTGCTACGGGCTTAAGCAAGAACCAATCTTACCTACGCATCAAAACCACAACGATAGTTTGTCAAGTTGGTGCTGTTTTAACCTTCGCAAGGACCGGGCGTAGCCACACTCAGTTCAACTAAAGTTGGAGAAACTGACACCCGCCAGCCACCTGTGTGCAAAGCACGGCGGTAGAACCAGTCTCGCGTAAGCGTACGCGTAATGTCGGTCTAGGCCGCTTCATCCAACAATACCGCCGAACCAAAGTATGACATGCTGGTAAGCAGTATGACTTATATCGCCCACAACTCACTTGTGTTCTACTCGTGCATATAACATCAAACCATAAAACCTAGGCTCGGATGCCACTGTTGGGGAACGTAGTAATTTCAAAAAAAATTCCTACGCACACGCAAGATCATGGTGATGCATAGCAATGAGAGGGGAGAGTGTTGTCTACGTACCCTCATAGACTGAAGCGGAAGCATTGACACAACGTAGAGGAAGTAGTCGTACGTCTTCCCGGTCCAACCGATCCAAGCACCGTTACTCCTGCACCTCCGAGTTCTTGGCACACGTTCAGCTTGATGACGCTCCCCGGGCTCTGATCCAGCAAAGCTTCGGGGAGGAGTTCCGTCAGCACGATGGCGTGGTGACGATCTTGATGTTCAACCGTCGCAGGGCTTCGCCTAAGCACCGCTACAATATGACCAAGGTTGAATATGGTGGAGGGGGGCACCGCACACGGCTAAGGAATGATCACGAAGATCAACTTGTGTGTTCTAGGGTGCCCCCTTGCCCCCGTATATAAAGGAGCCAAGGGGAGGGGGTGGCCGGCCAAGGAGGGCGCGCCAAGGGGGAGTCCTACTCCCACCGGGAGTAGGACTCCCTTCTTTCCTAGTTGGAGAAGGAGAAGTGGGAAAGAGGAGGAAGAGGGAAAGGAAAGGGGGGGCGCCGCCCCCCTCTCCTTGTCCTATTTGGACTAGGGAGGGGAGGGGCGCGCGGCCACCTCTTGCCTCCTTTCCTCTTCTCCCTTAGGGCCCATGTAGGCCCAATAACCCCCGGGGGGGGGTTCCGGTAACCCCCTGGTACTCCGGTAAAATTCCGATTTCACCCGGAACGATTCCGATATCCAAATATAGGCTTCCAATATATCGATCTTTATGTCTCGACCATTTCGAGACTCCTTTTCATGTCCATGATCACATCCGGGACAACGAACAACCTTCGGTACATCAAATACATAAACTCATAAAGAAACTGTCATTGTAATGTTAAGCGTGCGGACCCTATGGTTCGAGAACAATGTAGACATGACCGAGACACGTCTCCGGTCAATAACCAATAGCGGAAACTGGATGCTCATATTGGTTCCTACATATTCTACGAAGAGCTTTATCGGTCAGACCGCATAACAACATACGTTGTTCCCTTTGTCATCGGTATGTTACTTGCCCGAGATTCGATCGTCGGTATCTCAATACCTAGTTCAATCTTGTTACCGGCAAGTCTCTTTACTCGTTTCGTAATACATCATCTCACAACTAACTCATTAGTTGCAATGCTTGCAAGGCTTATGTGATGTGCATTACCGAGAGGGCCCAGAGATACCTCTCCGACAATTGGAGTGACAAATCTTAATCTCGAAATACGCCAACCCAACATGTACCTTTGGAGACACCTGTAGAGCACCTTTATAATCACCCAGTTACGTTGTGACGTTTGGTAGCACACAAAGTGTTCCTCCGGCAAACGGGAGTTGCATAATCTCATAGTCATAGGAACATGTATAAGTCATGAAGAAAGCAATAGCAACATACTAAACGATCGGGTGCTAAGCTAATGGAATGGGTCATGTCAATCAGATCATTCACCTAATGATGTGATCCCGTTAATCAAATAACAACTCTTTGTCCATGGTTAGAAACATAACCATCTTTGATTAACGAGCTAGTCAAGTAGAGGCATACTAGTGACACTCTGTTTGTCTATGTATTCACACATGTATTATGTTTCTGGTTAATACAATTCTAGCATGAATAATAAACATTTATCATGATATAAGGAAATAAATAATAACTTTATTATTGCCTCTAGGGCATATTTCCTTCACCTATACCAAGCATCTTTTAAGTTTTCTCCTTGACTTTGTTTGAAGTGGAGAACTTCAAAATCAGGAGTACTAACAGTGATAGAAGGACTAGCCATAATGGCAAAACAAACGATCTAACACACGAACACACAAGAAGCAAGCAAAAAGAGACGAACGAAAAAAGAGCGAATAAAACGGCAAAGGTGAAGTGGGGGAGAGGAAAACGAGAGGCAAATGGCAAATAATGTAATGCGAGGGATAAGAGTTTGTGATGGGTACTTGGTATGTCTTGAATTTTGTGTAGATCTCCCCGGCAACGGTGCCAGAAATGGCTAGTTGATGGGAGATCAAATCTTGACTTGACTTGGTGCAAATCTCCCCGGCAACGGCGCCAGAAATCCTTCTTGCTACCTCTTGAGCATGTGTTGGTTTTCCCTTGAAGAGTAAAGGGTGATGCAACAAAGTAGCGTAAGTATTTCCCTCAGTTTTTGAGAACCAAGGTATCAATCCAATAGGAGACTACACGCAAATCCCCTAGTACCTGCACAAACAAATAAGAACCTTGCAACCAACGCGATAAAGGTGTTGTCAATCCCTTCACGGCCACTTGCAAAAGTGAGATCTGATAAAGATAATAAGATAAATATTTTTGGTATTTTTGTGGTATAGATTGGAAAATAAAGATTGCAAAATAAATAGTAAACTAAAATTGTAGATTGGAAACTTATATGATGTAAAGTAGACCCGGGGGCCATAGGATAGCATGTATTAATGTGGGTGAACAAATTACTGCCGACCAATTGATAGAAAAGCGCACAACTATGATGATATCTAAGGCAATGATCATGAATATAGGCATCACGTCTGTGACAAGTAGACCGAAATGATTCTGCATCTACTACTATTACTCCACACATCGACCGCTATCCAGCATGCATCTAGAGTATTAAGTTCATAAGAACAGAGTAACGCATTAGGCAAGATGACATGATGTAGAGGGATAAACACAAGCAATATGATATAAACCCCATCTTTTTATCCTCGATGGCAACAATACAATACATGTCGTTTCCCTTTCTGTCACTGGGATCGAGTACCGCAAGATTGAACCCAAAGCTAAGCACTTCTCCTATTGCAAGAAAGTTCAATCTAGTAGGCCAAACTAAACCGATAATTCGAAGAGACTTACAAAGATATAAAATCATGCATATAAGAATTTAGAGAAGAATCAAATAATATTCATAGATAATCAAGTTCATAAACCCACAATTCATCGGATCTCGGCAAACACACCGCAAAAGAGTTACATCGAATAGATCTCCAAGAAGATCGAGGAGAACTTTGTATTGAGATCCAAAGAGAGAGAAGAAGTCATCTAGCTAGTAACTATGGACCCGAAGGTCTGTGGTAAACTACTCACATATCATCGGAGAGGCTATGGTGTTGATGTAGAAGCCCTCCGTGATCGAATCCCTCTCCGGAAGATCGCCGGAAAAGGCCCTAAGATGGGTTCTCACGGGTACAGAAGGTTGTGGCGGTGAAAAAGGTGTTTCGTGGCTCTCCCCGAAGGTATTAGGGTATAAGAGTATATATAGGCGAAAGAAGTAGGTCGGTGGAGCTGCGAGGGGCCTATGAGGGTGGCCCCCCCTAGGGCACACCCTCCTGCCTCGTGGCTTCCTTGCTGCTTCCTTGACGTCCACTCCAAGTCTCCTGGATTGCATTTGTTCCAAAAACGATCCTCGCGAAGGTTTCATTCCGTTTGGATTCCGTTTGATATTCCTTTTCTGCGAAACACTGAAATAGGCAAAAAAAACAGCAATTTGCCCCTAGCTTTCAGTTGATAGGTTAGTCCCAAAAATAATATAAAAAGGTATATTAAAGCTCATTAAACATCCAAAACAGATAATATAATAGCATGGAACAATAAAAGATTATAGATACGTTGGAGACGTATCAAGCTCCGGTCTATGGCATGACATTTACATTGTTCCCGATACTAACATATGACATAAACTAGTTGTGTCTTGTAGTGGGTCTATCTGACTCAACAATTCATGGAAGTGAATCAATTTGATTATATCCGTGTGAGTCACTCAGATCCTATATGAGTCCATACTATCAGGTTAACATCTCTATGCCAGTCATCAACCAAGTCGCATACTAGTACGAGGATACAAGTTCGCATAACCTTATCAACTCTCTCTACATGTGTGTGTGTGTGTGTGTGGTTATATCAATTTAACCAGTAAGTTCTTATTCCATTCTTAAAAGAGAGTGGTTACATGTGGATCACATTTATTATTAGGTCTAACTGAACAACTTGAAAGAGCATCTAGTTCACCACGACACGACCACAAGCCCAACCCTTCAAAAACGCACTACCGGATGACAGAGAAGCAATACTGTCACGCTAGCATCCAACTAGATTTGAGCATCCATGAATGAAACTAGACCAAATTTGGTTGCCTTGCCACCACCGTCCATGGTGGTCGTGCGGGCTTTCCCACCGGCAACCTCAAGCATCAGCATGAGAGTCTGATGTTGGTTGGAAAGCTTGAGGTGTATATGGTTGTGCAACCATCTAAGTAACACTGGACGTGACAACATGGGGGTTGTGAAAAGGGATTCTACTTTTTTGTGTCCTCGAGATACCAAACATTGGGTCGATACAAAACTGGAAGAGATAAATGTTGGACTAGGAAAATATGAAACTTTGGATGAGAGTAGTCATATCGGTATGGGAAACGCTTGTCTTCGGCGTGCTGGCAAAAGCATGGGTTGGCCGCCTCACGCACGCATCCAACGCGTTTCACTTACAGGCGAGATGTAATCTGGCGGGACCCCGTCTGGTGCCTTATCTCTTCCCCGTCCACTATTTCCTTTCCTTTCTTCCTCATCATTTCCTCGTCTCTCTGGTAAACAAGCTGAGCACCACATCCTACCGATCTGCTGCTTCGGCGAGCTACCTCCTCACCTCATTAGATCCCTTTTCTCCTGCGAGAGCCGCTCACCTCAAGGCCCCCCGCCATGCCTGCTGCGAACTATAGCCAGCGGTTGGGGATGATACAAGAAGGGGCAACCAGCGACCACCGGAGTTGCCACGGTTGTCACCGATGCTGCGGTGGCGCAGCCATGATACCATGCCCATGCGGTGGTTGGTGCAGTTTCCAGCGGTGCTACAACCACGGGGCACTAATGCTGCAACTGGTAGCAAGAGTTGCTGCGACCGGTGACGGAATTTTCTTCCTGGAGGAAATGGAGAAGACGGGGGGTGGATGCCTTGCTGCTACAACCAGCATCCGGCGTTGCTGGAACGACAACCACCATTTGCTGCAACCGGCAATCATGCAACACTGGAGAGGATGATACGGCGTGCTGGAATCGGCTGTCACCTCGGGCGGCGGCAAAAAGCTGCAACCATTCATTGGTAAAGCTTCAACCTCCCGATGAATTTGCTGAACCGGTATTTAATTTTGCTTGAACCGGGTAATTTTTTGCTACCATCGATCAACGAGAGTTCTTGCTGGTAAGTTGTGTTTGCTATAACCGGTGTTCAATTTTGCTGGAACCATGTAAATTTTTGCTACAATCAATCACCCGAGAGTTCTTCTTGATGAGTTGTTTTGCTGGAACCGGTGTTCAATTCTGCTGGAACCGAGTAATTTTTTGCTTCAACCGACAAATGGTGGATTTGCTGCTTTCCAAGTTTTTTGCTGGACACGACTGTGTAAGTCGACGACCGCGACGACACCAGTGGTGCTCCAACCATGATGAATGTGCACTGGAGCCGGCCGTGCCGGAGCTGCAATGGCTTGGTTCTCGAGTTATGGACGCGACGTGTGGCGACTGCAAGCTTCAACAGAAGGGTGGCGGGGGGGGGGGGGGGGGGGGGGGGGGGCTACGACGGTGGTGCTGCAACGAGTAGCGGCGCAAGGGGACGGGGTGCTGCCGCCCCTCACCGGAGCGCACGCACATGGGAGCGAGAGCAGAGATGCTCACGGGGAACAGGAAGGAGGGGATTTCCTGCTCACATTGACCAAAGCGAGAGGAAGGAGATGATTCGGTGACCGGCTATAAATCATCAGATCAAACAATTGGGGCCGACCGGCCCGAAACATTGGCTCGGTGCCCCGGCGCTTAATACTGGCCTATCGGTATGGACCACGTTAGTCAAATGGTAAGCGGCGCGTGTATATAGGGTATAATAATGCATCCAACTCGCAAGGTACGTCACCTATATTCGGAGAACATAAAGTCGCATTATCATTCTCAAAAGAGGGGGTGGCCCCGTGTGAGGAACGCATCCTGAGCAAAGACGAGGAGGTTTCCACTCAACCTTTGTCACTCTAGCTATAGTGTATATTAGAAGTTAAGTGTTTCCCTTACCTTCCATATACAACAACAATTTAAAGTTAGAAACACCTGTAAACCACATGGAAATGTAGGGATCACAACGAGTCGAAATAAACATGTCGTATTAGTGACACATATTTACACTTTCTGTTAACACTTTTTGTTCTTTTCATAAAGGATATTTGTTTGCATTAGCGTTGTCATGCTAAACGAGCATATACATTACACCATTATGTGTTTGTTGTGGTTTCTAGAGACAAGACATGAACACCTAAATAAAGAGAACATGGACGAACAGGTTAACCGTAGAAGCTCATGCAAGATGACAAACAACGTTGCATGGTATGAGGTTCCGTGGATCACACTTCTCTATGTACTCTCAAGAACGAAAACACTTGTCCATACAATGGTAGACCGTCAGAAAAGGTGAACATCTTTTGGACAACAGGAAGTATGACTAACGTGGCGCCGCGGCCGAAACTGCATTATCAGTTCAGCTGAATTTGTACTATATGTCATATCTATCTCGAGTACTCAAGACAGAAAAATCTTGTACTCCCTCCGTTCGGAATTACTTGTCGTAGAAATGGATGTATCATCCATTTTCAAGACAAGTAATTCCGAACGGAGGGAGTAGTATAGTACCAGTGAAATAATATAAACATGAGAGGATCGCACCCTCAACCCCATCTCGTTCAGCACACAACCCATGGGTTAGCCATAGCCTCTCCGGCCGTCCTCTCTTCGCCGGTTCCCACAGGGTTAGAAAGTTTAAGCCTTACCATTCCTCGCCCAATTTTGTTCTAATCAATCACCTTTGCCCAGTTCCATTTCAGAAGCCTTCCATGGAGCCCGTGTTCTTCTCACTGGAGGAGGCGATGCCCGAGCCCGACTCTAACCCCTGCCGGACCGCGTCGCCGCCCCTGGAGGCACACGTGCTCGCCGGAGGACTCGGAGGAGTGGGCGCCGGCAAGGTCGTCGGCGGTGGCGCGACGAACGAGTGCGCGACAGAATGGTGCTTCCACGAGTCCGTGGACGAGCCGTGGCTGCTCAACGTCCCCACCGCGCCAGTGGCGAACCCCGAAGCTTCGACGCTTTACCCTAATCCCACGGCCGAGGGGAGCCGCAAGAGGCCGTACGACGTCCATGAGATGGTGGGCGCGGTGGAGGTCATCCCCACGCCGCCTGCGGCGAGCCCGGAGGTGGACCCCGTGGCGTACAACGCGATGCTGAGACGGAAGTTGGACGCGCATCTCGCCGCCGTCGCCATGTTGAGGGTATGCTACTAATCGAAGTACTAATCGCTTTATTTTAATCATCATAGCAGCTCGATAGTTACAAATGAAGGAAACTTCTGGTTTGTGATAAAAAAATCATACACATCAGTTGACTAAACTTTTTCAAGAAAAAAAAAGTCGAACTTGATCAGCGAATTAATATGTATGCAATATTTCAAGATTTGCTAAGGGTGACACCGCCTTTTCTGGAAATAAGTTGAATTTCCTCATATGTGAACCAGCCTATCCATTTTTTGTGTCCATCGGTGCTCTGGCGTCATCCCTAACAAGAACAGCTAGCGTTGCACAAAAGAGTCATACTTGGTAAAAGTTTCAGAATGGGTATCTTTTTTACTAAATTTTGAAAAGAGGTAAATTTTTGTCAGTTCTCACGAGCTGGAAAAGGCATTGATTAGGAGGGTTGTGGCGACAACAAGGAGAAAGATATTGGAGTTAGGGTTAAGATGTGTGGAATTTTGCATACGGAGAGAAGAGATATAATTTCCACTTTGTTTAAATATTTCCCTCAAGAAATTCTTTGTTTCCCGTATGAATATAGTGTCCCTAAAATATTAATTGTGCATCTTTCATGTTTAAATTTCACTTTTGGCATGTCCACCCATGTACAGAACACTCAGGGAATTTGCCGACAAAGCTCCCATGACAATGGAGCATCGCAAAATCCAGATTCCATCCAAGGCTCAGAAAACCACACCGAAGGTACTCAATTGTGCCTAGTTACGTCTTCACTACTTATGAAACAATATTATGGAATAATATATGCTAAGCTAAGTTGACTGCATCACTTGTTTTCATATATAGTTGTTTCGCTGTACTATTTGTGTGCATATGGGTAATGAGATTCACGTGCAACAAATGTCATATGGTGCTGCAGATGTCAGTGTGCATCAACTTAGCTCTTCCTCATTGGAGCCATCACCATCAGATGGTGATATGGAAGGGGAGGCACAAACAACTGGAACTATGCATATTAGTGCAGAGAAAGCGAATAAGAGGTAAAATATGGACGCGGAGTTTCTGCACCCGAGCTCAAATGAGCTTGGGTGAACAGTAAAATCAAAACCAAATCAAATTTTTTTTAAAAAAATCCAATTTATTTTGGGAGAAACATTGACAAAAGTTCTAAGTGCTTGCAAAAATTCGCCATGAAATCACATTTCTAGAAGGCGTGGCAAAAAAAAACAAAATCAGTACTCTGAAAAAGCTACTTTCAAAAGCATTTTGGAGCACTGAATTTGTTTTTTTGCCACGCTTTATAGGAATGTGATTTCATGATGAATTTTTGCAAGCACTTAGAACTTTTGTCAATGTTTCTCCCAAAAATATTTGGAATTTTTTGAATTTTTTTGATTTTTTTCGATTTTACTGTTCACCAAGCTCAAATGAGCTCGGGAGCAGAAAGGCACTTTCGGTAAAATATGTTGTATATTTATTTCGTGGTCCTTCCATACAATCCTACTTTTTCTACTATAACTTGTGTGTGCAATGTTTTTTCCCTTATGTGGAGATATCTGTATTGTTTATCTTTAGTTTTCCCTACATCAATTTTGATAGTCTCTTTGTGGCTTTGTACTGGATGGAGTTGGCTTATACCTTAGATTTTATCCAAAATTTTGATTGATTTTCATGCACCTTGGCATGTACTTAGGAACACATGTATGATTTTTTATGCATTATTATCCATATAGTTGTACAAATTAATTTGAAACATTTCCACGCAATCAACGTTGCATATGGAGGGTGAATTGATATTTGTGTGAGAAGACTCACTAGATATATCTTATTTTGTTGTTGTTGACGTCTTCATAGTGTGAAACCTGATTTAGCATGGTTAGAATTTTTGGTGGAGCTTGTCGTGATCACAAACTACAATTTTTTTATCTCATGCAGTTTTACCCCTCTTCTTATTGAAATGGGTGTGCATGCCTCATGCACGTTAATGAACATTTTACGTTTAATTACATCGTATGCCAAATACACCAATACCAATTATCATATTTGGCAAACATTTGTGAACATCTATTTTTGTTGTCGTTTAGCCCTCAAGTTCCGCCTTTTAAGCAGATTCCTCATATGATTTCAGGAAAGAATCTAACAGGGATTCGGCGAGACGCTCAAGGAGTAGAAAAGCAGCTCATACGAAGGAACTAGAGGAGCAGGTCTGATATTTTAAACACTATTTTACTTCTCAAGATGAATATTGCATACCACGTGAGCAAGGAATCTGATGACCGCTGCTAAAACAATACAGGTCTCACTATTAAGAGTCGCAAATAACTCTTTGATAAGACATCTTGCAGATGTAAGTCAGAGATACATTAATATCTCTATTGACAATAGGGTACTCAAGGCAAATGTTGAAACCCTAGAAGCAAAGGTATATCTTGCTTCTACATTGGTGTGTTACATATTGAATTCTGAATTATCCTCTAGCAAACATGTGTCAATGTGCATAGCTACAATGAGTTTCAGTACCCCAATTAAATGTTGAGAGAATTTGAAGGATCAATAGTGTTGACTGGATGGAGGGGTGGAAAGGTGACTATCAAATTATATAAATGATAGTATCATTTTAATGATATTGTTGAAACGAAAGGTATTTCAGTGTAATTCTATATTAACAATTATACGTGATGCGAGCAATCCAGAAAGTTGCAAGAACATCACAAACAATCAAGGCAACTGTGCAAACGAAGTATGAACAAAAATTAATATGCCCGAGAAAATAGGTGTGAAGATGGTGATGTCGACCTGAAGTTCAAATCGTTAGGTGATTCCATGCATCCAATGGAGAGGCATGGGTACCAAGTCTTGATGGCCACAAATGTTTGTCCTTCTTCTCCATCAAATTCTTGCATTAAATGTAGTAACGAATCAACTCGTGAATGGTGACAACCAATGCAACGACATAGTAGATTACATTCAGCTCTAAAGAAAGAACAAACATAGTTTCATTGTGGACAATATATTAACTTGTGTAGGTGTTTAACATTTAACATGGTTCCATTGCAGGTAAAGATGGCCGAGGAAACTATGAAGAGGGTTACATGCACCAACAATTTTCCTCAAGCAATATCTGGCACATCTCTCAGGATTCCTTTCAGTGGCTCCCCATTGGATGGTATCTGTGATAATCCATTGCCAACCCAGAACACCTCACTTAGCTACCTCCCCACTACAACAACAGATTTTGCTGTGAAAAACAACTACATCCCCGAGCCAGCTCCAGCGTTCCAGATCCATGATCAAATGTCTTCGCTACATATGCAACCTATGTCATGCCTGGATCATCACCCGCAAATGATGCACATAGGTATTCCTACATCGACACCTACTCCGCAACGGGAATCTACTACGTTGGATTCAAATGAAATAGTCACCATGATGATGTAGTAGGAATTATATGAGAGACCTGAGCAGGGATTGTTTTTTTTAATTATTTTCATTGTTGTTGTTGACCGTTGGGGGTATTTATAGTGGTTTCTCGGCTTGTTAAGTGGACATTTCTTAGACTTGTTTAAGAAATATCTATTGTTGTTGTTTCAGAATAAGAACCTAGACATAGTTGGTCTTCGATAACCATATATTAAAGGTTATTGGACAATAAAGTGATGTGGTTGAGTCAGACTTTTTATCTTCCTCATATTTCTTCATAACACTTTAATTATCTATGAACAACCCAGTATATGGTCGTTTATTTTCTACTCCCTCCGTTCCTAAATACTTGTCTTTCTAGGCATTTCAACAAGTGACTACATATGTAGCAAAATGGGTGAATCTACACTCTAAAATATGTCTACATACATCCGTATGTAGTAGTCATTTGAAATGTCTAAAAAGACAAATATTTAGGAACGGAGGGAGTATTAGGACGCTTTTATGGCAAGTTTTACTTTGCATATATTTCAAAAAAACTTTTCCATATGTATTGTACCTCCATGTGTTTATGGTGTGTTGGAGCTGGCAAGTCTATCATGAGCAAGTCTTTGATAGGACTATCTAAAGGCATAGTTGATGAAGCCAATTAAATTCTCCGGTGATTGTGCAATGATATCCATGCCGCAATTAACTTGTGCTACATATGTAGAGGTATGAAGTGTGCCGAGATATCCTCTTATCAGTCATATATTTATGAACTGCAAATAGGAAAAACGCGGATCGTACGATTGTGTTGATGCGTGAACAAATTAAATCAAGAGAAGATAAATATCCTCCTAAACCTTACATGCACGACATCCTTGGGACACATCCAATCTCGCCATCCAAAGCTCCACCAGCAAACTGAAGGCAAACATTACACTGGTAGAAAAAGGGCCTATAGTCCCGGTTCGTAAGGGCCTTTAGTCCCGGTTCCGGAACCGGGACTAAAGTGTCGGTACTAATACCTCCCTCCTTTAGTTCCGGTTCAATCCAGAACCGGGACTAAAGGCCCTCTACATGGGCAGTGCGCAGAGCCCAGTCAGGAGACCCTTTGGTCCCGGTTGGTGACACCAACCGGGACCAATAGGCATCCACGCGTCAGCACTTCTGTGGCTGGGGGTTTTGTTTTTTTTAAGGGGGGGTTGGGGGTTTTGGGGGGTTAATTTAGGTGTTTCATATATTGTGTTAGCTAGTTATAATTAATAGAGAGCAGTGTCCTCTGTTATGTCCGTGCTTGGTCGACGCTACGTACTATACATACGTATATAGAAAGGACTAGACACGCTAGCTAGCTAGTAAGCAAACGAAGGAAACAGAAGATCGTCATGAACATATATGCATATATACAGAGAGAAGTGATATCGACCACCTCTCTTTCTCCGAGAGATTGATCGAACAACAAGTTCTCGTATATCTATCTGACACTACCGGCTACATATATACAATAATTATCTCTTACAAATATAATCATACGGACTCAGGGTCCATATAGAATTCTCCGTCTTCAGGGATCACGTGGTCAAGAAAGAATGCCGTCAATTCCTCTTGAATTGCTCGCATGCGAGCTGGTGCTAGGAGTTCATCCCGCTTCCGAAACATCTAATTTGAAGAAGGGGGTCAATACATATATATATATAAATGAATGAAACTCAACACAAATGATGGTAATAAAATAAAATTGTGAATGTTGTTATTTACGTACTTCATATTATTCGTTAGAGTACCCGCCCCGCTCACAGGTCGTGTGGCGGACGGACTCGCAGATGTAGTATCCACAGAAATCATTCCCTTGTTCCTGCCACAACCACTTTACAAGAAATAGAGGTCAATCAAACTGATAAGTAAGAATGCTAAATGGTATTGATGAAACTAGCGCTTGAATCACTAGGAGATGCGCGGAACATGCTACTATAGTACTTACTTTCGGGTGTTTAAATTCCAGCTCCTTCGACAGTCCCAGAACTGTTTTGATGAATTTTCTCCAAACCCTGCCGGATAAAGAAAACAATTACTTGATATCAGGAAATGAACAAAGTTGCTGATATGGTGGATAATGATTGATTTAACTTACTTCTTGAGGATTTCAGTCATGTCCGGATACTCCTTGGGATCTTTTCGTTTAGAGTCCAAGACGGTTACTACTCCCTGCTCAAGCTTAATCTCTAGGAGAATATAGTGGAAACTGCACACACATGCATAACTCATGAATTACATTACTATAACCTTGACTAATATATAAGGGAAACCGAATACGCACAAGACAGTAACACTCACCTGAAGTTGTAAGGAAAGAGTATTATATCTTTGTTTTGATTTATTACGAACGATCGTAGCAAGTTGGCCTCGGTAGCTGCGGCATGAAGTTTAACCTGAGTTGCATCTATGAGATATGTGTTAATGAACCCAATATCACCGACTTGTCTTTTCTTCAATTCGGCGATCTTCAATCTGCATAATATACTGAGGATGATTATAAATACATGCAATGAAAGAGCTAAGCTATATAGAGAAACTTAATGACAGAAGTAGTACTACTTACAGACAGTAGCAGGCGACCGTTGTTTTATCGAGGGCCAATTGATTGAAAAACTGATAGAACTCAAATGGAATAGGCAACAGATCAATTCCAACGAGGTCATGCTTCTTTTAACTTTCACATACAAAGTACTCCTCCCCCCAGAGTCTCTGCAGATTTTCAAGTACCAATCATGCAATCTTCGCATCATCGTTGATAGAGATCTTTCATCTTTGACGAGAGGCTTCCCGTACTCGTATCTTTGTATTTGCACCTCCATGGGTTCATAATGTACTTCGTCGGGCAGGTAATCTGCAAGATTGCTATAACCGGGCACCATCCTCGGATCATTATCGATGTTGTGGCTAGGCACCTTGAGCGGGGGGCACGATTGCTTCGCTTGTTCGCCGAGCTGGGCAATTTGTTTCCCAGCTCGTCGTTCTTTCAGCCTTTGATCACTGACAGTACTTCCCGACCGCTCCGCTTCGGCAAATTCCTTTCCAATAATGCGGTCATAGTTTCCTTTCGGCGGATCAGACTTTGGTGGTTTTGTCAGGGCAGCCAGAGTGCGCTTCACTTTCACCCAATCTACCTTCTCCTCCGGAGGTGGATGTTTCTTTGCTTTCACCCCTTCAAAGAAGTTCCTCACTTCTTCTCGCGCGATCTCGGCGTTCTCCTCCAGGGTCCTCTCATATGGTAACTTCTCTGGAGTCTTCAGAGAAGGACCGAATCTGTATGTCCTCCCGCCTCTGGTTGTACTGCTAGACGCCGACCGAGCAGACGGAGCGGTTGTCTTCTTTACTTGCTTAAGCGACGGAGGAGAAGGACTACGACGCGCCGGAGCAGTTGGAGCGGCGGCAGGTCTCTTCCGCCCTTGCTGACGAGGCGGAGAAGGAGGAGGCTGGCTGCTCGGGCGCGTCGGCGCAGGCGGAGAAGGAGGCGGAGTGCCGCCACGCGCCGGAGAAGGAGCCGGCCGAGGGCCCTGATCGTCACTCGCCGGAGGAGGAGGCGGTGGAGGCGGAGTGCCCTGACTCGCCGGAGGAGGAGGAGGCGGTGGCGACCAGTTCGGAAGGTTGATGAGCTCCTTCCGCCATAGGCATGGAGTCTTCAGAGCAGACCCCAGCCGAGTCTCCCCTTCACCGGTAGGGTGGTCAAGCTGGAGGTCCTCAAATCCCTCCGTTATCTCATCCACCATCACCCTAGCATATCCTTCTGGAATCAGCCGGCAGTGAAAAGTTGCGCCGGGTTCAGTAGGATAAACAGAGCCAACAGCCGCCTTGACCTTCAAATTCATCCATTGCGTCATAAGGTGGCAATTTTGAGACTCTGTTATAGCATCCACGGGATAGCTGGCAGGAGCCGTCAAGGCATGCTCCAGCTGAAGCAGCTCGGTGGAAGCCACGCTGCTTCTGCGCTGAGATGGCGGGGTAGCTTCGGGGGAGGCTTCGGCAGTACGTTTGCTGCGATTTGCTTCTCATTCCTCTATCGCGTCTACCCTTGCTTGCAGCGCCTGTATTTGGGTCTGCTGCACTTTTTTCCTCCTCTCATGGGATTTGTAACCGCCTGCGTCCGGAAACCCAACCTTCCACGGAATGGAGCCTGGCGTGCCTCGTGTCCGTCCAGGGTGCTCAGGATTCCCGAGGGCCATTGTGAGCTCGTCGTTCTCTCTGTCTGGAAAGAACGTCCCTTCCTGCGCTGCTTCGATATACTGCTTAAGCTTACTGACTGGTATGTCCATTTGATCGTTCGTCCAAATGCACTTCCCTGTTACAAGGTCCAGTGTTCCGCCAGCCCCGAAGAACCAAGTCCGGCAACGGTCTGGCAAGTTAATTGTCTCTGGTTCGATCCCTTTATGAACCAGATCATTCTCAGTCTTGGACCACTTAGGCCGGGCTACGAGGTAGCCACCTGACCCCGTGCGATGGTGAAGCTTCTTCTTCGCAGCATTTTGCTTGTTTGTCGCCGACATCTTCTTACTCTTTTCTGATGTCTTGTGGGCCACAAATGCGGGCCAGTGATCTCTGATCTTCTCATATCTGCCCTTGAATTCTGGTGTCTCATTATTTTCGACAAGCTTATTCAGCTCTTTCTTCCACCTCCTGAATAGTTCTGCCATCCTCTTCAGAGCAAAAGACTTGATTAATTTCTCCTTAACTGGGTTCTCTGGATTATCCTCAGGCGGTAGGGTGAAATTTGACTTCAGCTCAGTCCAAAGATCATTTTTCTGCATATCATTGACATAAGACATCTCAGGGTCTTCTGTAGCCGGCTAAAACCATTGCTGGATGCTTATCGGGATCTTGTCCCTAACTAGAACCCCGCACTGAGCAACAAATGTGCTCTTTGTCCGGAGGGGTTCAATAGGTTGGCCGTCGGGCGCGATTGCTATGATCTCAAACTTTTCATCCGAGCTCAACTTTTTCTTCGGGCCTCGTCTCTTTACCGAAGTTGTGCTCGATTCGGAGGGCTAGAAAAAAGAACAAAGACTTAATTAATATGTGTACATACCAAAACAATGAATGCATCAATCAGCTAGTCAGCATAGGCTTAACTAATATATATACCTGGCCGGACTCGGTTCGGTCACCGGAGCCGTCATCACGGTCTCCTTCTTGCACCGGCATTGGGTCACCGGAGCCGTCCTCATGTTCTTCTTCTTGCACCGGCATTAGGTCACCGTAGCCAGCTTGTTCACCCTCTCCTTCCAGACCATCGGTTTTGTTGAGAAACAACGAGATGGCATCACTTCCTTCTGCGATTATGTCCCTCAACAACGCTTCTTTTGTTGCTTCGTCTAGGGCGGTGTCCATACTTTCTACAAATATTTACAACATGGCAATTATTATTCAAACATGACAGATGGATATATTGGTGCCAAACGTAGAACTAGCTACCTAATCATAGTAAGCTATCGGGAGGGGGTATATATCGACAACGACGACACTACATCTATGTCCCTCGACGACCCTCGTTCCCGATAAAAAAAAGAGGAAGAAGAAGAAAAATAAGAGGAGAAGAAAGAATAGAGGAGAAGATCTCCTCTATTCTTTCTTCTCCTCTCTTTTTTTCTTCTTCCTCTTCTTTTTTTATCCTCTTCTTCCTCTCATGTTCGATAGGATCGCCGAGGGGTCGGGAGGTTGCCTAGTGTCAAGGGATTCAACAAAACCATGTCTTCATCATTAGGCGAAAGTAACATGTGCATGATGGTACGAAGCTCTTCAAAGTTGTTCTAGAATGGAGTCCCAGATAGAATAATTCGCTTTTTGGTACAAAGTTCAGCAAGAGCCTTCCGAATATCGCTATTTGGAAGGCCTTTGCTGAATTCGTACCAAAAGGCGGATTATTCTATCCGGGACTCCATTCTAGAACAACTTTGCATAATTTCGTACCAACATGCCCTGGTTACTTCCGGCTAATGATGAAGGCATGGATTTCTTCAATACTTTGACACTAGGAAACCTCTCTCTACTTCCGGCTAATAAGAAGAAGAAGAAGAAGAAGAAGAAAAGAAGAAAAAAAAAGAGGAGAAGAAGAAAGGAATAGTGGAGAAAAGAGAAAATAGAATATATTCTATTTTCTCTTCTTCTCCACTATTCCTTTCTTCTTCTCCTCTTCTTTTTCTTCTTTTTTCTTCTTCTTATTTATTTCTCCTCTTCTTTTCGGTAGAGGAAACCCTAAATAGCTAGCAAGTATCGTGGGTGTGAGATACATGTGGCCTTCGGTGTCGGACACTACATCCACGTCCCACAAGTGACGTGGGCGTCGAAGCCCGCGCCACTTGTGGGATGTGGGTGTAGTGTCCGACACCGACGGTACATGTATCTCACACCGACGATACTTTCTATTTAGGGTTTCTCCTCTACCGCTCCTCGACCTCTCGACGACCCTCGTTCCCGATAAAATAAAGAGGAAGAAGAAGAAGAAAAAAAAGAGAAGAAAGAATAGAGGAGAAGACTTCCTCTTCTTCCTCTCCTCTTCTTCTCCCTCTTCTTCCCCTTCTTCCTCGCCTCTCTCATGAATGTCCTTTCTTCTTTTTTCTTCTTCTTATTTATTTCTCCTCTTCTTTTCGGTAGAGGAAACCCTAAATAGCTAGCAAGTATCGTGGGTGTGAGATACATGTGGCCTTCGGTGTCGGACACTACATCCACGTCCCACAAGTGACGTGGGCGTCGAAGCCCGCGCCACTTGTGGGATGTGGTGTAGTGTCCGACACCGACGGTACATGTATCTCACACCGACGATACTTTCTATTTAGGGTTTCTCCTCTACCGCTCCTCGACCTCTCGACGACCCTCGTTCCCGATAAAATAAAGAGGAAGAAGAAGAAGAAAAAAGAAGAGAAGAAAGAATAGAGGAGAAGACTTCCTCTTCTTCCTCTCCTCTTCTTCTTCTTCTTCCCCTTCTTCCTCGCCTCTCTCATGAATGTCCGGCGTTCTTGACCCCCCCCCACCCTCGACCCCAGGCCGTCGACCCCTCCCGATAAAAAAAAGATGAAGAAGAAGAAAAAAAGAGGAGAAGAAAGAATAGAGGTCTATTCTTTCTTCTCCTCTTTGTTTTTCTTCTTCCTCTTCTTTTTTATCCTCTTCTTCCTCTCATGTTCGACGACCCTCGACCCCGATAACATTTTTTTCCCGATAACATTTTTTTCTCCGAGATAGTTAGTGTTCCCGAGTGAACCGGAGGGGGACATTTTTTTCTACGAATGTTCTATATACATACATCCATCGATATCATTCCATACATACATATACATCTACATTATATATGAAAAAAAAATATATAAATTCATCATACATACATGTACAGTATATATGAACAAAAATTATAAACTTTCTCCCAACTCATACATACATACATACATCTACATCATATCAATATTTTGCAAATTAAGGAGCAGGGAAGGAAGGAAGGGGGGAGGATGGGGCGGTAGCTACCTCTCCCGGAGGGATCGGGGAGGAGACGCGGGCGGCCGGCGTCGGGGGCGACGGCGACGAGGACGGGCTCGGGGTCGGCGAGGGCGAGGGCGACGGCGGGGCGCGCTCGGCGGCGGCGGACGGGCTCGGGGGCGCAGGGGGTGCTCGGGGGCGGCGGATGGGCTCGGCGGCGGCAGGGGGTGCTCGGGGGCGGTGGACGGGCGGCCGGCGACGACGGCGAGGCAGGGCGCGCTCGGGGGCGGGGCAGGGGCAACGGCGGCGACGGCGAGGCGAGCACAGGGGCAGCCTGGCGGCGACGTCGGGGCGGGATCGAAGAAACTGAACCAAAATTTTCACAAGTGTGGCTTATATAGACGGAGTATTGGTCCCGGTTGGTGGCACAAACCGGGACTAATGCCCCCTTTAGTCCCGGTTGGTGCCACGAAGCGGGACCAAAGGCCAATTTTCAGCAGCCCAAAGGGCGGGAAGCGGCGGCCTTTGGTCCCGGTGGGTGGAACCAACCGGGACTAAAGGGGGGCATTGGTCACGGTTGGTGCCACGAACCGGGACCAATACCCCCTTTAGTCCCGGTTGGTGCCACCAACCGGGACCAATGGCCTTTGCTGCCCCGAGCCCAAAAGTTTAGTCCCACATCGCTAGCTGAAGGGCGCCGACACTGGTTTATAAGCGCTGGTGTTCCTACCCATTCGAGCTCCTCTCTAATGCAGGCTTTCGGGCCTAAACTTGCTACTGCCTGTGGGCCTATTGGGCCTTTTGCGGGCCTGAATCCTGGCCTATGTAGGGTTTCTAGTCGTATTCAGGCCGTGGAGGCCCAGTAGGAGGCATTTTTTTTGGTTTTTTCTTTTTTATTTCTATATTTTTTTGGTTTTTTATTTTTTTTATTTCTACTTAAAACTAAATACTTACAGTTTTTTAGTGATTTCTTTTTGCTTTTAGGTCACAAAAATTATAAACTTTCTGTTAGTGCCATTAGTTTTAAATTTTAAATAGTTTAAATTTGAATTTTTAAAAATTTGTGTGAATCACTAGTTTATGAATAACTTTACTATAAAAATAGAAAAAAATTTCTATTTATTTTTTATTTCTACTTATAACTAAATACTTACAGTTTTTTAGTGATTTCTTTTTGCTTTTAGGTCACAAAAATTATAAACTTTTTGTTAGTGCCATTAGTTTTAAATTTTAAATAGTTTAAATTTAAATTTTTAAAAATTTGTGTGAATCACTAGTTTATGAATAACTTTACTATAAAAATAGAATTTTTTTTCTATTTATTTTTTATTTTTACTTACAACTAAATACTTACAGTTTTTTAGTGATTTCTTTTTGCTTTTAGGTCACAAAAATTATAAACTTTCTGTTAGTGCCATTAGTTTTAAATTTTAAATAGTTTAAATTTGAATTTTTAAAAATTTGTGTGAATCACTAGTTTATGAATAACTTTACTATAAAAATAGAAAAAAATTTCTATTTATTTTTTATTTCTACTTATAACTAAATACTTACAGTTTTTTAGTGATTTCTTTTTGCTTTTAGGTCACAAAAATTATAAACTTTTTGTTAGTGCCATTAGTTTTAAATTTTAAATAGTTTAAATTTAAATTTTTAAAAATTTGTGTGAATCACTAGTTTATGAATAACTTTACTATAAAAATAGAATTTTTTTTCTATTTATTTTTTATTTTTACTTACAACTAAATACTTACAGTTTTTTAGTGATTTCTTTTTACTTTTAGGTCACAAAAATTATAAACTTTCTGTTAGTGCCATTAGTTTTAAATTTTAAATAGTTTAAATTTGAATTTTTAAAAATTTGTGTGAATCACTAGTTTATGAATAACTTTACTATAAAATTAGAAAATTTTTCTTCTTTGCTATTTATTTTTTATTTATACTTACAATTAAATACTTATAGTTTGATTTTAGGTCACAATTTAATGCTATTTTAGATCACCCGCGCCGGTTTATTTATACTTACAATTAAATACTTATAGTTTCTTCTTTGACTAAAGGGGAGTCTTTGGTCCCGGTTCAAGCCACCAACCGGAACCGATGGTGGTGGGCCAGGAGCGAGGCCCATTGGTCCCGGTTCGTCCCACCAACCGGGACCAAAAGGTCCAGACGAACCGGGACCAATGGCCCACGTGGCCCGGCCGGCCCCCTGGGCTCACGAACCGGGACCAATGCCCACATTGGTCCCGGTTCTACACTGAACCAGGACTAATGGGCTGAGCCGACCTGAACCATAGCCCTGTTTTTTACTAGTGTTACCAACCCAAGTGAGATGACGGAGAAGATCACTGAACTTGAAGTTGTGTCGAAGGCTTGCATCAACACGTACTGTTGGCAGGGGCAGGGGCATGGAATCTTACTGGCTGATGAGTCGTGTGCAAGGCTTGCATCAACACTGTGGGCAGGGGTATATGTTGCGAATATACCATAGTCAAACTAGAACTTGAACACAAATCTGATTAACGGTACGAAGCAAGTTAAGTTGTGTTAATCTATCTCATCCGGCTGGGGTTCGAAGTAAGATCCAAAAGCAGAACACTTAATTTGTTTCAGGTGTGTTAAATCTCATCGGAGTTTTCAGGGAGTTTAACTGCATGGGAAGATACATGCATCCCCTAATTTCTCTCCTTGTAGTGTTAGGTGCAATGCTGCAATGCAGGTACTAGACAGAAGTTGGCAGTAAACCAAAGGAACAGATTGGCCTTCAAATTTATGTGCCAGCATATGAATGAGCATAGTATGGTCCAGAGATATCTTCCATGTTCTCGCTTCATGTGTAGCTCAACTGTAACCATGATAATAAACACTGTTTCACTTCATTAGCACAATTGGGTGGCGAGCGCAGGCCTCATAGCTAGAGCGTGAGTGATCCTTAAGTTGAGAGTTCGAGCTTCTACTCTCACCTGCGTTATTAAAAACAACCTTGTAGTGATGAAAAACTCTGTGACAACTTGGGTGGTCACATCCCCACCTGAGTTCAGGGGGTTAACTGAGCAAATCTTAATCTGTCTCGAATTTTCATTTTTTTGCTTAATCATGGACCACTATGAAGCACTTGGTTAGACGGCTGCATGGTACTTCCTCCGTTTGAAAATAGATGACCCAAATTTATACTAACTTTGTATTAAAGTTAGTATAAAGTTGAGTCAGCTATTTTAAAACGGAGGGAGTAGCTCTGAACTGAATGAACATCAGTTTTGTTGTATTTCTTTTAGACGGAGGCAAAAGTTTTACCTCGTCTCATTAATTAAAAGCAATTTTACAAGTTACCGAAACGGCCGAAAGCGGCCAAAAGTCTCATAAGCCTACTCTCACAGCATCAAAGATTTCAAATGCTTAGCGCCCGCTACGCCTCAAAGCGGGGACTCCACTTTAATCCTACTTGCTTTTACACCGGGCCTCACACCAGTACACCACGCTGCCACGTTCCTAAAGACTTGCATTTCTCTTGTTCCTAATCTCCCATGAAACCAACATAATCATGGACGAGACACCTTTCCTCACACTACTGTTGGCATTTACCATGGAGTACCACCAATCTTTGACCGAGTTAAAATTGCTCCAGTTGTCCAAGGTGATGTGCGCTAGATTAAGCCAATTTTTGATGTCATACCAAATTCGCCTTGTGTATCTGCACCAAAGTTTCAAATCGCCGGCGAAAATTGAGCGATAGCGGCGCTATCGCGGGCTGGGAGCCTCCCCGCGACGCTATTGATGGAAAACCGCGATCTGCCGCTAATCACGCGATCGCGCGCGAGACGTAGCGATTTGTCGTTGCGGTAGCTGCAGTTTCGTGGGACGGGCCGAAAGTCTGATACACATGGGCCCAAACAGACCAGAAACGGCCCAAATCTCTCACAATACATATAGCAGCTCCTCCAGAAAACCTAGCGCTATGTCCCCGTTCCCTTCTCTTCCTCCCAGGTTGTGTCGGCTCGGCAGTTCATCACAGCCGTGCTCTGCGGGCCGGTTGTTGCTTGGCCGCTTGCCAGAGGTAGTGACGGACGAGGCGGCAAGGCGGCGACTAGGCTCCAGGTAGCAGCCACGTCCTATACGGCAGGTCTGCAACCGGCGATGAGGGGTCTCTCCGCCTCTTTACGACGACATCGACAAGTCCAAGATGTCGTCTCGAACAGAACCAGGACATGGCATGCTCTTGGTTCCCTTGTTTGTGAACTGGTGATGCTTGTTTCAGTTTATAACTAAATACTCTGTTCACCTAATGCTAATTTAGGGATTTGAAAACATGTTCACTAATATTTTTAAATATTCATGAATTTCAAAAAAAGGTTCACTATTCTAAAAATGAATATTTAGTAAATTTTGATGAATTTATTTTTGAAAATTGATGAAAATTATTTATAATTCCGTTAAATTTTTTGACCGGATGAATATTTTATGTGATTCAATGGGCATTTTTTTGTAATAATGAACAAATTTTCAATTCAATGAACATTTTTTTTGAAATTCTTGAAAATAAAGTAAATTAAATGAACATGTTTTTGAAATTTATGAACAAATGTTGTATTTGAGAACATTTATTGACGAGTGTTTTTAAATTTGACGAATTTT